>NC_056742.1:346170105-346257300 GCF_019279795.1 Protopterus annectens
GTTTCCAATACATTTTCCCAAATAAGCTCCTAACACAGGTGTACAGATCGCTTAACCTTAATTAGTGTAGATTATTATAAAGACTTTCCAAAAACTGGCCAGAAAGTTAAAATCCAGTGTATTAAATTATAATGATCTTTTCATTCACAGCTCTCACTACCATGTTCCTGTACAGCATTTTCAATTACAGAATTCACTTCCTTGTGGCATAAAACATTATCTGCTCTTTCATAAACAGTCTCAAATGGAAGCTCTAAGTAGATGCATTTTGTAACTAACCAGGAACTGCAACTTAACTACATTCAAACAATTATTTATTTGGCATTCTATCTAAATGTGCCTTGAGGTCATAATGATATCTGTATTTAGTTTTTGCCCCTTTAGTGAAAACTGCATTAATATGTACTACATCACGTGTCAAACACAAGGCCCACGGGTCAAATCTGGCCAGCCTGGATATTTTATATGGCCCGCTGTGAGGAGAGCTGGCCGACTGTGTCAGCATCATCCCTGTGTGCCTGAATGGCTCATACAGCAATTACTCAAGTGATGAAAAGAAGTGAATGGCAGAGGAGTTGTATTCTTTTTTTTTTGTTTTATTTTTCTCCTGTATTGAATATACTAGACTACCAAGGCTGTATTTATTTGGCAGTATCCACACACACAGTCATAAAAAGGAAGCTTCACTGCAGTCAAAAAGCTTACATCTTTTAGCGGACTTATTAAATGTCTTGTGCTGTTATAAGACGCGCTGTGTCAGCGTCATCCCCGTTTGCCTGAATAGTGCGTAATGTGGTGGTGAGGAGAGTGATCATCAGACAGCTGTGTCAGCATCATCCCTGTGTGCCTGAATGGTGCGTAACATGTGGTGGCGAGGAGAGTGATCATCAGCGGGCTGTGTCAGCGCATCCCTGTGTGCCTGCATGGAGTACCGCTACCCAAGGCCAACATCCGTGAATCTAGCAAATGTCCAAGAGAAAAGTTGATGCAGGGTGGTGCACTTCCTACCTAGTTTAGATAGAAGATGCTGAAATGGTAACATTAGATTCTAATGTGGTGGCGAGTGTCATCCTTGATGGAGCACCTCTACCCAAGGCCAACATCCGTAACTCTGGTAATCAAAATGTTCAAAAGAAAAGTTGATGCAGAAGGGAGACAATTTAATGAAAGATGGGAAAGCGAATATATGTTTATACTTTACGAAAACAAACCGGTGTGGCTTTTATGTTATGAAGCGGTGTCAGTGATGAAGGAGTACAATATATGTAGGCATTTTGAAACCAAACTTGGAGCTAAGTATGCTAAAGATACACTTCACGAAAGACATAAAATTGTCCAAGAATTAAAAGGCAAACTGCAATCGCAGCAGAGCATGTTTACTAAAGCTACAGCAAAAAATGATGCAGCAGTGAAAGCTAGCTATATTATGTCTGAAGAAATTGTCCAAGCTTCCAGGTGTTTTTCAGAGGTTGCCTTTTTGAAGCAATGCATCCTAAAAGTGTGTGAGCAGGTGTGTCCCGACCAGATGCAGACTTTGCAAAACGTCAGTTTGTCAAGAAATACCATTGCAGATTGAGTTCAAGATCTTGCAGGAAACCTAACAACACAGCTGGCTGAAGAGGCACACAGTTATCTAGCTTTTTCATTAGCTGTCGACGAAAGCACAGACAATACTGATACAGCGCAGTTGTCCATCTTTATACGAGCCATGAAGATGGATCTTTCTGTCACTGAAGAACTCTTGGGTGTAGCTGCAATGCATGGGACGACAACACGTAAGGAAATTTTTGAGGCGGTGGAGAAGTCCATAAATAATATTAAATTACCCTGGGAAAAGTTAGTGGGGCTAACTACCGATGGCGTACCTGCAATGTGTGGAGGAAAGAAAGGCTTGGTTGGACTAATGAAGGAGAAAATGCTAAATAATGACTGCCACACACATCTAATTACCTATCATTGCATTATCCATCAAGAAGCTATGTGTGGTAAGGTTCTTGAAATGGATAATATAATAACCACAGTCACAAAACAGTAAACTTTATACGAGCACTTGGCCTGAATCATCGCCAGTTCCAGCTGTTTTTACAGGAGGTAGGTGCAGAGCATGGAGACGTGCCATACCACACAGAAGTAAGGTGGCTTAGCAGGAGCAAAGTCCTCAAACGATTTTTTGAGCTCAGGGAGCAAATCGCTTTTTTCATGCAAAGTAAAGGAAAGCCCTTGTCTAACCTGTCAGATCCAGCCTGGCTTTGTGATTTTGCTATGATGTGTGATTTAAGAGAGCATCTCGCCCAGCTGAATAAGAGGCTGCAAGGATACCAACAAGTCATCACAAAGATCTCTGATATGATCACAGCATTCCAGCATAAACTTTTCTTATGGAAGTCCCAACTAGAACAGGACAATCTTGCCCTCTTTCCTGTTTGTCAGAGTATCTCGGCCTCCTTATCCACTGTTTTCCTTGTGCTCAGTTGGCTATGAAAGTAAGCTGGTTAATTGATGAGTTTGATCGACACTACTCTGACTTCAGAGCACAGCACTGTGACTTTGACATCTTTGCCAATCCTTTTACAGCCGACATCAACAGTGCGCCCCATCACCTTCAGATGGAGTTGATAGAGCTTCAAGCCAAAAGTGGCCTGAGAGCAAAGTTCCAGGATGTCCAGATAGAGGACTTTTACCATCTACTGCTCCTTGACTTGATGCCACAGCTAACAGTTCATGCTGCCCGTGTTATGTTCATGTTTGGTAGCACCTATCTGTGTGAGCAGATGTTTTCAATAATGAATCTAAACAAGAACATGCACAGATCATGCATCACAGATGAAAACCTCCACGCTGTTTTGCGGGTTGCCACAGCACAAGACATAAAACCAGACATTGACTCACTGACCAGGGGAAAACAGTCTCAGACATCTGGCCAGAAAATTTTTATTATTTATTTATTGCAGTTGGTTTACCAGGATAGTCCACTGGGCCAAAATGAACCCGTTTTCAATGGAGTCCTGGGGAGAAAAGCTCCAAACAATCAAGATTACAGTAGGTTATGAATGATAATTATACAAATGTAAAAAATATGAAAGATAATTATACAATTAAAAAAAAAAACAATTCAAGCAAACAATAACAAATAGTACACAAAAGTTACAAACTAATACAAAGTAGTGATTGAAACTAACAGATGATACAAACTAAAAAAGGAATAGTGCAAACACTTAAATGAGCAGCATCATATATTCATGCAAATATCATAATAATATTCATGCAGATATCATAATAATAAGAATGGATGAGTTAGGAGTAATGAAACAGAAAAACGCTGGTGTAATCAGGGGAAGTAAGGAAGATGGGAAATGCCAATGCTAGTTATATGGGATGGGAGCAAGAGCATTCCCAGAGGGATACTAGATGAGAATGAAGAGATTTTTTAAAAATAAAATGGTTAGAGTTGATACGAATGGATGGTGGCAGGGAGTTCCAGAGGCGAGCCAGACCATAGGATAGAAGATTTTTGCCTGGGGGACGAGTTGGTTTGTACACTTCTAATAGATTTTGGTTATTAGACCTTAATACTCTATCAGGTAGGTGCATTTTAAAGGCAGTAGAAAGGGAGGGACAGAGAGAGGGGTTGAAAATCAGCTTGTCTGCAAGAGTTAGTTGAGTATAGGTGAGAAGATTGGGTAGTTCTGGCAATTTTAGTTTTTGGAGAAAGGAGCAATGGTGGGTAGAGGACTTATGGCTGGTGGAAAACTTGGCAATTTTGTTGTAGCAAGACAAAAGTTGTGTTTTCAGAGAGGACTGTAGATTAGTTAGAAGTGGAGCTCCATAGAGAAGTGAGGGGATAAGAAAGGAAGTAAAGAGAGTAATTTTGGTGGCAGGAGTAAGGTAATGATTTTGTCGATAGAGCATACCTAGATTTTGATGTGTTCTTTTGATATTTAGTTGTAAATAAGAGTTGAATTTGAGCTGGTTGTCAATTTGGACCCCGAGTAATTTGGTCTCTGAGACCAGTTCCAGAGGTGTGTTATTTTGACTAGTAATAGAGAAAGTGTTTATATCGAGGGAGGTGACTTTAGAGGGTGTAAAAAACATTAGTTTGGTTTTAGAGGCATTGAGTGCTAGGTGATTTCGTTTCATCCATTGCTCAGTGGTTGAAAAAGCATCTTGAGTAAGCTTTAGAAGTGAAGGGATAGATGTGGCAGAGCACATAATAGTTAAATGATCTGCATATTGGATGATGTTTGAGAAAGGGATAGAGTTGCGGAAGTCATTTATAAATATATTAAAGAGGAGGGGACCCAATATGGAACCTTGGGGAACTCCGGTTTGGGTATTTAGAAATGAGGAGGTGGCCTTTTTCCATTTTACTGCTTGAAATCAATGGGATAGGTAGCTGGAGAACCAATTCAAAGATGAAGGAGATAGGTTAAGTTTTGAGAGTTTAGTTAAAAGCAGGCTGTGTGAGATAGTGTCGAAGGCCTTAGAGAAGTCTAGTAATAGGGTAGAGACAAATTGATCAGAGTCCCGGGCTTTGCTAATAGTTTCAAGGAAGGAGAGGAGGGCTGTCATAGTGCTGTGATTTGGTCTGAATCCATGTTGTGTGGGAGTTAGTAGGTGATTATCTAAGAGATGTGGTAGGAGTTGAAGTTGGATACACTTTTCAAGGAGTTTAGAGATGGGAGGCAGGATAGCAATGGGGCGGAAATTAGTAACATTGTTATTGTTGCCCCCTTTATGTAATGGTATGATAAAGGCCTTTTTCCAGATTTGGGGTACTGTACTTTCTTGGATAGAGCAGTTGATTAGAATGCTAATGGGGTAGGCAATTGCTTCAGCCGCTGTGCTAAGAAAGAAAGAGGGGATATTATCAGGAGCATTAGTGCATGGCTTCAGTTTTAGAAGGAGTTTTTTGATAGTAGAAGTGGGTATAGGCTTTAGTGAGAATAGTGGGGAGTGGGAAGAGGGGGTATTAGGGGGTGAAGACGGTGAGGAAGTGAGAGTAGGAGAAGAGGTAGTGGGTAGAGAGTTAGTGGATGAGAATGAGGGAGTGGTAGCAGTGCAGGGCAGAGTATTGGTAGGGGGGGTTGGGGGGTGAGTTGGAGAATGTGATATAGTTAGGGAAAGAAGAGGTTAATTTAGAGATGGATTCAATGAAAAAAGAGTTAAATTGTGTGGCTAGGTCAGTATCAGGAGCATTAGGGTCTGGGGTGGGGGTGTCTGGCTTGCTGGGGTTGAGGAGGTTAGAGATACTTTTCCAGAATTTCTGAGGATTTGTTTTGTTATTGTTTTGGAGTATGGAGAAGTAATTTTGTCGATCAGAGATGATGAGATTTTTTTACTTTATTTCGAAGTGTTTTGTATTCATTATGGTCCTATTTTTCTGGAAGTGTGTCCAGGCTTTATCTCTATGCCGCATTGTTGCTAGTGTGTTTTTAGTAAGCCATGGGGCAGTTTTAATTTTTATTCTCTTTGTCCTTAAGGGAGCATGGAAGTCTAGAACTTTTAAGAATGTTGAGTTGAAGTGGGCAACTGCATTATCCAGAGACAATGTTTTTAGACAGTCCCAGTTTATTGCTTTTAGGGAATTAGAAAAGGTTGATGGATTAAAGTTTTTTTGATTCCGGATAGTAATAAAATTATGGGTGCGATGTAGGAGTAAGGGGAGACGATGAGTGAAAGTGGGTAAGTGGTCACTAAGAGGATCTGGAAGAGTACCGCTGTCGGAGAAATAGTGGGGATGAGAGACTAAAATAGAGTCTAGAATACTGCCACTAGACAGGTTTTTTTGAGGGGAGTGTTATAGAGTTGATTAGCTGTGAAAAATTGTAGAGGTTGATGTTAAGTGGGTTTGTAGGAGACTGAATGGAGGCCCAGTTAATATTCATATCTCCTAAAATTATTGTTTCATTGCTAATGTTGTTGGAGAGCCAGGAGAGGATGTCTTCGAGTGTAGAAATATTATCCCCTGGGGGGATGTAGAGGGAAGCCATACATATGTGCTTGCGTTTGTTGACTTGAAGAAGTGTTAGGAGTAGTTCAGCATTGTTAAATTGAGGAGTAGGTTTGTTATAAGGAGTAACAGACAAGGAGGATGAGTATAGGAGAGCTACTCCACCCCCTTTTTTGTGGGACCTGTCTTTTCTAATGATAGAATAGTTTGGAGGAATTATTTCAGAATCTTTTATATGGGATTTTAACCATGGTTCTGAGATGGACAGGATATCAGGTTTATTATGCATGAGCCAGGCGTAGAGGTTTGGGATTTTGTTGACTATACTTTGGGAGTTTAAGGAAGTAAGCAGTATGGACTTGTCTGTATTAGTTGAAATGGGGGGCCTGGGTTAGGATGAATATCACCTGATAATAGACAGGTAACCAGATATAGGATTGAGTTAGAGAGGTAATTGGACAATTTAGTGAATAGATTAGGTTCTATTATGATTATGGAATATTTACTAGTTACTATGGGGGTAGAATGTTTGTGAAAGGTGATCAGTTTATATGGGAAAAATAGAAGGTTTTTTATGGGAAATAGATGAGGAGAAATTGGAATGTGTGAGTTTGGGGGAGAAGAAGTAAGATGGTTAGTTACATGGAAGGGTTGTGAGTGGTAAGACTTAATGGGCTGGGTGAGGTAGTAAAGATAGGATAAATTAAGAGGAAGAGGTAGTAAAAGGGAGATGAGTGAGGGTTTAGGTAGCATGTTGAAATGGGGCTACTTACAAGAGAGATTTATGTGTAGAGGAGCTGGTAAGTTCTTAAATAGTGGAGAGAGAGTGGAAAGTTGTGTAAGGATGGGTGTTGAAGTAATAATGGAAGATAATTGTCTAGGTGGGATAGTCTAGGAGAGGTGAGTGAGGGTAAATGTGGGCGGGAAACGTGAAATGGGTGTTCCCAGGTAGCAGGAGACTGGTGTGGAATGGTAGTGGGTGTGGTTATGGGGTAATAAAGGTAGAGGTGCTGGGGGCGGGTGGAATTTGGGGGCAGGGTAGGGGAGTGGAGTGAGCTCGCAGGGTGAACGGAGCGGGAAGAACCAAGGAGGGCAGGAGAGGATCGAGAACCTATCAGTGGAGTGTTGATTGCTTAAGGGTAAGTGGAGGGAACCTGGAATTAGTAGGTTAGAGTGGACTATAATGTTTGAGGAGAGAGAGAGAGAGAGATGACTATAATGTTTTTGGAGAGAGAGAGAGAGAGAGAGACAGAGAAAAAGAAAAGTTAAAAACGTAGAGATAGTACAAGAAGTAAGTGAATTGAAGTCAAAGGTAGTGGGGAGAGGATGCCACCTAGTGGACAAATTCTGAAGTGCACCTAGGCCACCAGGGCAGTCCCTGGACTAGATTGGACTGAAGAGAGAAAGGGGCAAGAGTGGAACAGGGAATTAGATGAGGGGGAAGAAGATAGATGCAAAAATAAGAAAGGTTTAGGCTGCTGGCTTTCCTGGCAGGGAGCGTACTTAAACACCTAGCAGGGCATAAAACTATAGTAGTTCAAGGCTTAACAGCAAATTCACATACTTCCTTGGAGTCTTCTGTGAGAAGCTTGGTTCAATTTCCAAGAGGGGATGAGGCAGCAGAGTTTGTTATAGTTGGCTGGGCAATTGGCTGAGCTTGTAGTAAAATTAGGGTTAGGTCTAGGTATCCATCCGGGCGTAGTCACAGGGGATAATTCAGGGCAAAAAGCTGGAGAACAGGAGAGAAAGTTGAGAGAGAAATAGCACTTTAGTAGCATAAAAACACATTATCTCATAGCAGCAATAAGCAAAAACAACACATTTCACAGGAGCAGTAAGTTAAAATAAATCCCTTTGGTTAATAGTGTGTTTCAATTGAAGACAATTGTTGAGAGTTTACAGATCAGATTTAAGCTTCTACTCATTTATCTAGAGATGCATTAGCAAATAAGAAGGTGTTGTACACAATTACAAGAAGGTATTGTACACAATTAACACTACTAGTGAAGGCAATTGTTAGACCTTGGACGCTAATAGGGATCTGCAGTGTGATCCAGAGTAGGCATCATTAACTCTATGGTTGGGGCCTTTAGTTGAGATTATTACAGAGCAGAAAACACTCATTAAATAAGGGATTTGATAATACACACACTGGAATATCATTCCTTAGATGGTCCACTACACTAACGCTGGTACAAAACCTCTTGCTGGTAAGGTTAAGTCTATAAGGAGCTATAGTGGTCACAGGAGCGACTAACAAATAGCATGTAGTAAGCATTCAAAAATCGCTTAATTGTATAAAATAGGCAGACAAATTATGCTAGGTAGTAATTGCAATACAATGTGTTAGATAAACAGCCTTTAAATGGGACTATGAGAGAATAGGGCACTTCTTTCTAGTCCACGTGTGTAGGTTGGCGTTGTAGAGCACATTAAAATATTCCTAAGCGTCAAAAACAATCCATTTTACAATTAGGTACTATTAACTGTGCAAGGCATTGTCGCATTATTTAAACAGTTCAAAAGCTTTTAAAACACTCTGGCAATGTCGTAATAGTTCCTAGAAACACTCTGTTATAAAATGGCACAACTAAGAAGGCAGGGCACTGTCGCAAGACAGACAGTGTCTAACTAAGCTCATTTAGCGAGTATTGCTTTACTTTGTAGTACGCATATGGACATTGGCGTTTGCAAAGAACATATTACCAGCATACTCCCTGGCGTTTTCCAATTACATAAACCTGCACACTTCTTGAGTCAACGATACTAGCTTAATGATAAAACAATAACCTGGCGCACCAGTTTCTATAGTCAGTGCGTTAATGAGGGCACATTCCAGATACCACCCTTATACAATAATGCAAATAACAGATAACAGGTAGTGGCGTATCAGTAACCAACACATAACTAATATGTAAGACAGTATTCACAGTATGAGCAAAGCTAGCATGTCAGTGACCGGCACATACCTAGTATATTGCACATTATTCAAAGTATAGTCATAGCAGTTTTTGCGTTTACACAGTAGAAAACGCGATGAATTTACAATGTAAAACAAGTAGGTGAGCAATTTCAAAACCTAAATTTCAATGTATTAAAAAAATATATTTTTGAACTTTTTTGCTTATAGTACACTTACAGTTTGTTTTGTGCTTTTTGTTATTTTCAGAACATAATTAATGCACCTTGCTAAGGCACACAGTGATGGCGCTGATGGAATTCAATGCTCTGTGCACTGATTAATGCACCAGGATGGTGTGAGATATGGTCTCTCACAATGATGAAGTATCTTTATTTCTACTGGTCTTAGTAGATATATCTTAATAACAAATTTGGCCCGCGACTTAGCCTATGTGTTTTTATTTCGTCCCCTTATGTGATTGAGTTTGACACCCCTGCACTACATAAATATGTCAGTGTTATAACGTAAACTTATAGAGTCTTTATGGTGCTTAGATAAGTTTTTTTCTTTTTTTTTTTAATAGCAGTGGATCTTAATGGTCTTGTTCATGTAGCTGAAAATAAAACAAAAACAGGACATCAACATCTTTCTTTTATGTCATGTTAACAATTTTTTGTGAAGAGGCAGGATCATGGGCTTTGCTAGTCACAACTCCGCTAGAAGAGTAAACCATGATTGCTTTGGCCTCCTGGAAGGTATTAGTATGAAATGTATTCTCTGTTTTCATCTTAATAAAAGCCTTCAGAATTAGCAGTGTTGAGGAAATGCATACATTAGTTGTTAACTTCAAAGACTGAGGCAGAAACTATATAGTTGACATCCACTCTATCATACCCAAATTTGATAATGGTTTATTTTGTTAGCTTTTTGTGCCAGATCTAAAATTATTTTCATTTAGGAAAATTTATGAGACAATCTTGAACTAGATCCTCTATTTGTAAAATAATTTTCAGTTGTTCAGTAGCACTTGTGAAATCATTCAACTTTTTATTTTGCTCAAAAGTGACAAAACATTTTGTCATTATAAACTGCAAAGCAAGGCTTGATGATAAAAACACTGGCCCTTACTTTGTGGCTGTAGCACTGCCAAAAGTCACCGTTCTCCATGACCCTCAGACTAGAATCAGGGGTGGGGTTCCCATTAGTTTTACATTAGACCTTCAATTGACCAAGTTTGCTGGTAAGGGTGCTAAGTAATCATCACCTGATCATAACCTGGCTGCAGGAGCAAAGAGGTTTCTCCACATCTACTGTCCGCTCAGCATGACAGAACATTCTTAAGAGTATTGTTTATTTTTTTTCAATGACTTTTTGATTCTGTCAACAAAATTTAAGGTTCTTTGTAATGAAAATATAAGAGTCAATGATGGGGCACTGGCTGTTGACAAACTGCAAAGGAATTTCTGAGCATTAGAAATGGATTCAGGTTTGGTCTGGTTTTCACCAGTGCAGCTCAAATTTGGACATGCTCTAAAGTATTCCTGTATAGATATTCTCCTACACATTACTTGAGAACTGGTTTTGGAGGATAATGTGGGCACTTTGGATGCACTGGCTATAATAAGTCATTACAAATGCCCCCAACCTCAGAGCCCCAAGTCATATATTCCCTATATTGCTAAAGACACATAAGCTATGATTTGATTTTGAGCTGCGCTGCTTGTGATGAAAGAAGGGAGGATAGGAACATCACTGGAAGTTGTGTCTTTGGAGAGACAAACTTGATTAGAATGGGCACTATGTTTGTTAACAGACTGAGATCACTCGAAAGAAGGCAGTTTTCCTGCCTAGGGTGTTCGTCCAGATAGTGGATTGCCACCCCTGTCTGCCTTTCCATCTGGAACGTTTATACAATTATAAAATGGCTGATTGGTTCCTCACTGGAAAGGATGCTGCTATAAGATCAGCATTTCACTCAGCTGAGCTCATGAACATATCTTTGTCTATTTCAGCATTTTTAAATCAGGTACAAGGTCTATTCTTGTTCAGTGTTTGGCATTCATGATATTTTAGGTCTTAACTATGATTCTGAGCTTGTGATTTAGACAACCCTCTCCTCCTACCACAAAACACTACCATATGCGAGAGATGCAATTATACAGCCAAACTGGAAGCTAAGCTGTCTCCACCCAAGACTGGAACAGACAGCCAAGAGGAGAAGGTTAATATTTGCACCACAACTCCAGCCGCACACAGACCTACTAAAACAGCAATGGCAAAAAATACACATAAATACACAAAATCATACTCGGAGGTTCTAAATTAAAACCTGCAAAAGCATCAGAGACCTCCAAAGCAGACACCCAAACAACCTGCACTTCCAGTCACAAACCAGACAACACATAAAACACAAAATCAGTGTGCCACACAATCACTGCTCTTAAGGCGAAATAACATACCTAACACACTAGTAATAGGTGACTCTATAGTCAGGCACACTGACGTCCCACTCACTAGGCTGGACAAGCAGAAGGTTACTGTTAGCTGCCTGTCGGGAGCCAGAATCCGCCACATAATATAAGCACTCAGGTCACTCCAGAACAAGTACAAATATGACTCTGTCATTGTTCATGTTGGTGTGAATGACCTGAGATGTAACTCCCTGGACTACATAAAAAGAGACATGGAAGAGCTCTCTGATCATGTAGCCCAGGCTGGTATGACCCTGACCCTGAGTAGCAACCTGCCCTCACCAAGAATGATACCTCAGTATAAAGAAAACATGATCAATTTCAACAATTGGATAAGCTTCTGGTGTCATTCAAAGGGAATCCAGTGTCTGGCAGCCTGGGATGACATGCTCAACAAGCCTCGTTGCTTCACAAGAAATGGCTTGTACCTGTCACCCCTAGGCTTTTGAATACTGGCCAAGGCTCTTGCTGCCCCCATAGTGTCTTTTTTAGGCAAGGCTCAAAAGTCAAACCCACCTCCGTAAACAGCACAATTAACAAAAAACTGAGGGTTATGCTACTTAATGCCAGGAGTTTAAATCTCAAAATGCACACGCTCGAAGCACTCCTCAGTATGGAGAACGGCGACATCTGTGCAGTAACTGAAACCTGGTTCAAGGCTCCAGAGAGCACCCCAGCACTACCGGGCTACAACTCATACCACACGTTTCGGCCACAGAACATGGACCGAAACACAAAAGGAGGGGGGTGTATCCATATTCATCAAGGATACCTACACCTCCAGGTTAGTGACGCAGCATGATACCTCTGAGATCATCCATGTGCAACTAACATCGGGAAAATCTGCAATGTAAATTGTGGCCTGCTACAGATCACCCTCCATGACCCAGGACCACCACTCCACCTTTCTGGAGACACTGGAACACCCTGATATTGGGTGATTTCAATTACCCTACCATTCACTGGGAAGACTACTCAAGTACAAATTCCCAGGCCCAGCGCTTCCTGGAATTCATCAACTCAAATGCCCTGAATCAGCTGGTAAACTCCCCTACCAGAGGTGAAAACATATTGGACCTGGTCATCACCAACATGGGCGACAGATGTTCCACACCAGAAGTCAACCCATCACTGGTTAGAGCAGACCATAAACTAATCACTCTGGATGTCCACACCCCACAACCACCCCCAACTAAGGAAACCACAGTAAAAAACTTTTCCAAAGCAAACTTCACCTTACTTAAGACAGAGGCGGTAGGTTTCACAGCCCCCACGCTAAAGGATAATGCTGCCCAAGATGCAGAAACCTTTACAAATGCACTCTATGAGCACCTACAAGGATGCATGGATCATGCCATCCCTAGCAAAACCAAGACTCACTCCTCTAAGAGAAGGCAACCAGTTTGGTGGACCCCTGCAATAAACAGGCTATACAATAGGAGGGAACTAATTCAGAAAAAAAGCAAATCCCAAGAAGGAAAGACATTCCTGATCAGTATCAGTAAGAAACTGAGGTCCCTCATGAAATCATCCAAGGCTAACTTTGAAAGAAAAATAGGCAAGGATTCAAAAGATAACCACAAAGCCTTCTTTATGTTAAGAATCTAAGTGGCAACTCACAGATATGCACTGAACTAGTGCAAAATAGCACAAAATATATTGAACCTACTGATATTGCCAACATCCTGGCAGACAGATTCAGTGCAAACTTCACCCCCCTCTCACCTCCAAAAAGGCCCACAACAATACCGGAAAAGTGTAGTATCCTAAAAATCACAGACGCACAGGTGAAAACAGCCCTTTCAAAAGCCAAAAACACAGCGTCAAAGGGACCGGATGGTATCCCAGGCTGAGTCTTGCATGAACTACAGAACGAACTAACCCCCCACCTAAACACGTTGTTCAACCTCTGCCTCTCCACAGGCTACTTGCCCATAGAATGCCGCACAGCAATGATTATTCCTCTCCACAAAGGAGGGGCCACAACTGACCCTGGTAACTATCGCCCCATAAGCCTGACTAGCCTGGTCTGCAAGGCTATGGAGCGCATCATCATGGAACTAATTAACAAAGACATTGGGAACCTCCAAACACTTGACCCAACCCAATTCGGCTTTGTTAAGGGCAGATCATGTCTACTAACCCTGGTGGACTTTTTCGAGACAGTCACCAAGGCAATAGACGAGGGAAAGGTGGTTCACACAGCCTACCTTGATCTGGCCAAGGCTTTCGACACCATTCCCCACTTGGGTATTACAGAAAAACTCACCAGCCTGAACATAAACCCCACGTCACGAGATGGGTTGCCAACTGGCTTACAGACAGAACTCATACGGTAAGAATAGTGGGCTCCAGGTTCGACTCTAAACCAGTCACAAGTGGTGTCCCGCAAGGCTCGGTCCTGGGACCCCTACTGTTCGGTATATACTTCTCAGAAGTGCAGGCAAACACAGGAGGACTATGGCTAACCAAGTTTGCCGATGACTGCAAACTGGGAGACATAATTGACTCTCCGGCTGACACGGACATCCTCCAAAAGGGCCTTACTGAGACGGACACCTGGTGTCAAAGTCATGGCTTCAAGCTAAATGCCAAAAAATGTGTAGTCATCCCGTATGGGAAAAACAAAACACCCATGAATTACCACATAGGTGCAGCCCCCTTAATACAGAAGAGGTAATAAGAGATCTGGGGTCCCAGGTAGATAGTAATCTCTCCTTTGACAATCATATTGCCAAAGTAGTTAGGAAATCCTTCTATGTGGCAAATCTAATTACTAAAGGGTTCACATCTAGAAATAAAGAGGTTATAGTACCCCTCTACTCATCACTCATTAGACCCATCATAGAGTACAATGCTCCATTTGGGATCTACCTCACAAGACACTTCTAACAGCTGGAAAGACCACAAAAGTACCTCACCAAGAGGATTACTGGTCTCAAACATATGCCCTATGCAGCCCGACTGAAAAAACTCCAGCTGTACTCAGTGGCATATCGCTTACTCAGAGATGATCTCTGCCTGACTTACAAAGCCATGTCCAACTCAGAATTGATGGACATGCTCCACCTAAAGAAATCCAAGTCACTGTGAGCCATGCGCTCTAGTGAGCTAAACCTCGCCACAACAATAAATAGAACATGCTGGAGGGATAGATTCCTGTCACAGAGACTCCCCATGCTTTGGAACAAAATTCCAAATTACATCAGGCAGAGCCCCTCACTAACACTCTTCAAGAGAAACCTTGACGAGTGGATGGGTAACAGAAAATACACCCCTGGTATCACTTCATTGGCTCTGCTTGACAGAGGATCAGTTAATTAATCAATGGGGCAGCGAAAGCTGACATACTCTGGCTAGGCTTATAAATGCCCTCGGGCAGATAGCCTAGTACCTACCTATGAACCTAATTGTATGCGACATTCTTGTCCTTCCAGGTGATCCAACCATGATGTGTTGGGTACAGTGTCTAGTAAATACTGGTCTCTGTTTGGACCCTGGGGGTTTCTACTGTTCATGAAATCATCTTTGTACCCCAATATTTTTGATAAATTCCACCTGATCTTAAACTTTCCTTTTCTTGCAAGGCCATAGAGAATGTAATCTACATGCATCTTGGGTTATATCTTAAAATCAGTGGGCTTATGGATCCTTACCTATTGGACATGTTCTTTTAATAATGGCACTTAGAAGTCCCCCATTATTGTTGTCAAAATCTCTTCTTATGACCAGAAATCATTGCTTCTATCTTGTACTGGTCCTACTTCCCTCTCTGGGGCATTTTGATGCTGTTGACAATGATATCCTGATCAACCATTTACATTCTTAATGTAATGTGTCTGCATTCTTACTGCAATCTCTCTACAAGAATCCCCTCATCGGTGATTTGATACTGGACACATATACTTTGCAGTATTTATACTACCCTTAGGACATCTACTCATGGAAGGCAATTAGCATTCCATTTTTACTCCGATGATACTCAGTTTTACCTCTGTGATGATGTGAGGTAGTGCCAGCTATGCTAGAGAGAGTAGGGTAGTGTATGTGTAACATATGCCAGCATAGCTAGCTGGAGTTTTGTAAAGAATTATATGTCATTTGAATATCAAACTGATTTGTACAGATGCTAAAGTTAAAAATGCATCAACAGTGGGTCCTGTTGGACAAAAAAGAAATATACATGTATGTCAACTGTATTGTTGAAATGTATATATTTTAACAGAGGATACTGGAAGGGAAAGGGTTAAGCTCAGCCCAGATAACCTTAAGAAAAATAGCCTGAAATTAAATTACTTGGGTTATGCCATAAAGATTTTATCTCCCAGGGCTGAATGCAGCCAGAGATGCAACGTCTATGACAAGCCTTTCTGCAGGAAGGGTAGAAGTGTTGGAATTGTTTTACAGCTTCCAAATGCTGTATTAAGCCTTAACAAAGTCCTATGTGTGCACTGTGACACATCTGTGTCAAATCCTGGCTCAGTTGCTAGTGAGGGGGCAGTTTTGGAACCACAGTCAGGTGACCAGATGTGAAGTCGTTCTGTAGCCAGCACTGAAATTGTATTGAGATACTAGTGCAATATGTGACAGAGGCATTCAGTACTCTGTTTTCAGGAACCTGACAACAAAGACACTCATCTATGTCATCTTGCCTTGCTCTAGCAAGTACATAGGGAACAGTAATTCTTCAGTCTGTTAGTAAAATATAGTGAGATTAGCTAAATGTTGTTTTTCTGTATCTGTCTGAGTCTTTCCATCTGTGTTTTTTTCTATTTCCTGTGAACTAAAACTCAGGGGTTTAGTGTAAATAGATATTCAGTATTTTCATGTTTTCTATTTTATTATTTATTATTAAATATATCTGTACCTTTCACTGTGGCTGGTCTTTTAGAAAATATTTAACCTTTGAGAATAATTCGATTTATTTAGTGGCACTGTGGCTCCATGTTCCTGAAAATCTAGCTGCTTGGCTTGGAAACGCTACCATTTGCCTTAAAGTAGCTGGCTGGTGGTAATTAATCTACCTTATAGTCTGGGTGGAGGTGGCAAAATGAGTAAGCGGTGCCAGCCTTTCTCAGTGTGTGTGTGTGTGTGTGTGTGTGTGTGTGTGTGTGTGTGTGTGTGTGTGTGTGTGTGTGTGTGAAAATCAGATCTCAAAGAGAGTTTGTGTTTGTCAGCTACTTTGAACAGGGACACAGAGCACTGATTTCAGAGAGAGGGTGGTGGAGGACTTAGCTTGGAACACCTTGCTAAGGACTTAGCTCTATAGCTGTGTCAGTGGGGAGTCTTATTTGGGGCCTGGAGAGAAATCCCAGCCCCAGGACTGGAGTGTACATTCCCTGTGTGCTCTTAAGGAAAATTGTACTTGGTGCAGAGAGTGAACGTTCCTTGCCAGTGACAGTGGTGAGGATTGAGGCTCCTTGATCACTTGCCCAGAGGAGGGATGTCACAACTCTTCTTCTTCTCCTCTAAGTTTAAAGTGACAAGTGTATATTCACTTGCTGACAATTTGGAAACACTTCACTCCTAGCTGACTACTAGTTGGTTGAATGGTTAATGCTTCTAAAACTAAGACAATGGAGATGCATGCTGCCCTTAAGGTATTCATCTGCTTTGTCATTACTTTTGTCTCTTCTATACTTTATGGTGGCAAGTACGCTTGCATTTACACCTAAGCAGCATGATCTTGGTGTTATCTTTTATAACTGGCTGGTGTTTTAGGATCAGATGTTGGCCTCATCTGAGGAATGTTTCATGGATCAAGCACTTGATACCTTAAGATGACCATTCTATAATCATTCATGCTTTGGTCTCTTCCCACCTTAAATGACTGTAACACCTTTAAACTGGCCCTCTGCACATTGCGGCAGACTGACTGCAATTTTTTTGTAAAACTGTGCATGTATATTACATATTGGTACTTCACATTATCAGTTTATAACACCTGCAATGAGGCATTTAATTTCATACGAATTTTGAAATAAGTATGCTGGATTCTGTATGAAGAAGATTGCAGCATATGGCCCGTCTTGTATGCTGTACCATTTCTATTTAAAAATATTGCTAGTTCCTCAGGTGTAGCTTAAAACATTAGCTATTCACTCATTTGCTTATCAAATCTCTGCATTTATGGAACCTTCTACCTCTGTGGCTTCAGGGGAATGTCCCACCCTGGTCTGCTTTATAAAGTTCATAATCATCTTTTATGTGACCTGGCTTTTATTGATTATTTTATTTCATTGATCAGCAACTGGCTTTTGTTTTTCAATTAATATTTCTTATTTTATGGACTGCCTTTTTTTGTCCCTGACACTGTTTATAGGTATTCTTTTGTAATCTTCCAGTCTAATTCTCCTGCATTACTTTACAGGGATTTAGGTAAAACACTGCAATGAAATTAAAGCTGAGGTCATCCTTGGATTCAGGTTAAAGCAATTTCATTGTTTAGTACCACTTTCGACAAAGCTTATGAGAGCAATGATTTTTTTAATATCAAGAACAGTACAGCTTTTTATTATTAAAGTGTATTTCGACAGCTTAAATAAAAGTTATTGTTTGTTAGTGTTTTTGACATAACTTGCGAAAGCAATATAATTGTTCAGTTTTTACAGGCAATGTAAATTTTTAACATTTTTTATGGGTAGGAAGATTAAATATTGCCCACCATACATCTGGATAGTTCAGCAGACTCCATTACTATGCAGTGTAGACAGTTTCAAGATTTATAAAAGACAACCACAGTAATGATATGCTGAATAAAGAACGGCCATGTTTTCTTATGTATGGTATACTGAGCGTACATAATATGACATGCATACACAGAACCCACTAAGTGATCACACAGATACTGACAGGCAATCTGTCCAGTAGACGTAAGCAGCAAGCAAGGCATACAGGGAACTCAGTGCAGCCTTCTGTGTCTCTTGCGTTATCTGCACCAATGCCACATGTACTGTGATGCTGAACTGGCTAGTCATGTTTTGGCTGGGTGTTAAGATTGCATGAAGGAATCATGCACTGCACATCTAGCATTTCTTATTGTCTTCTACAAGCACCAATAAGCAGTGCTTCTGTTTGGGACATCCTGGTATTGTGCCTCATGTTTTGGGGGGGGGGGCAATAAGCAGGACGCAATGGCTGTGAATGCATGCACCTTGACAGCATTCAGACTTCAGCTGACTGTGATAGACGGACATGCTTCTTTTGTTTGTTTTTTTGGATACACACATCATACTGGTATACTCACTACATAATACCAACTACTGTCCCATACTGTTACAATGTCCAATTTTCTGGATACAACAAAAAGCATTCCCATATGATACCTGTTAAATGGTGGCCATAATATGTATATTGACAGACTTGAAACATATCGTATACTGTACTACCAGTCCACATCCATAGGAAATGGTGAGTCAGGAAACTTCTCTGCTCACTGATCAATAGTGGGGAATCAAAACTTGCATATCATTACACAAAGGTGATCCTTTTGTCCTTCCTGCTTGCTTGGCTCCTCCCTCTGGATTTTCATCATTTGTAAAACACCTTGTTAGAGTTGGTTGGATTGCCAGGTTTGTGTGCAGTTACACCTGGGTTGGGTGGATTGCCAGGTTTGTGTGCAGTTACACCTGGGTTGGGAGATAGCACTGCAAAGACTTTTGGTTTGCATTGTATGATGCTATAAAATGGTGTTATTCAGACTGCCTGTTTGTATTTTATGATGGTACAAGATGGTGCTTGGGAATTATATGTCTAGTAGCACATCAGCTTTCCAGTTCCATCTTTGTTTGATGAATTAATGTTAGTCTGTACTTTGTAATATGCAGGCTGATGCTTCTGAATGGTAATTATGAAGTGCATTCCTTATCTTAATTAACAGAGTACAAACTTGGTCAACATCATTTGTATATGCGTTCTGAACCTGGCCTTCCTTTAGCATATGGTGCTTAAAATTACTACTTCATTTTTTAAAAAAGACAAAAGATCTAGTTGAGGCGGTAGTTCTTCTGTCTTTTTGAAAAATAAAGTAGTAATTTTAAGCTCCATATTCCAAAGAAAATAATATTTTAAAGTTCATTTTTTTTATTTTGCCATAGAAGTGAAATAGTTGTAAGTACACAACTGTGTGATGTCATGGTCAGCATTTTGAATCGCACAGGGCAATGTCATGCAATTCTTCCTGCCCTGCAACCAGCCCTTCACTCTGCAAACCATGTTTGTGAACAGAACTCTCAATCCCTACACACTGGCATACAAACACTGCCCCAAAGGATATTTATAATCATGTAAAATAAAGTAAAACATTTTACAATTGCATATACTTAGCTATTAATTCCCAAATATCAATCCCTACACACTGGCATACAAACACTGCCCCAAAGGATATTTGTAATCATGTAAAATAAAGTAAAACATTTTACAATTGCATATACTTAGCTATTAATTCCCAAATATCAATTACTAAATGACAGCCAATGCTAAAGCAATCTATTTTATTATTATTATTTTTATCAAGAACCACATTTTGTATGTTGCTTTCCAGAAGCATGACTATATGCAATAATCTTCAGTATAGCTGTACTTCATACAAAGTCAGGGGAAAACCACCATTTGTGCAGCAATATGACAGACATGAGTTTTGTGGTTACTGAAAGCTATCTTGCTCCTATTGTTTTAGCAAGACCAGGAAAGTCAGGAAGGGGGAGAGTAAATGTTCAAAGACTGTATGCAGCAATGCTATACACAAGACTTTAACAGTTAAAGTAGGAACAAGGCCACTTTTACTATCAAGACCACAATGCTAAATATTACTTCCCTCATCATATTTTTTTCTGTTGCAAGCCATTTTATTATTATATTACTGTTATTATTTAAAAATGTGCAAATGACAAGTCAGCTGATCTCTGATTAAATAAACTGTACTTGTTTAGATGTACTTCTGACAACACTTAAGAAATGCTTTCTCTTTTTTTAATCTTGTTTTGATTTCTGGAGCAGTCTAGATTAACAATCACACAAATCCAAGCTCTGCAGCAAACCAGGTTTGAAATGCAATGCCTAGGTATCAGAAAAGGCTAGCAAAAGCCCTGCTAAATAAAAGTTTCCTACTTAAAACAAATAACTCAAAACAGAGTACAGAAGAAAATGACGGAAAAGGGAAAACAGACCTCAGCCGACAGATGACCACAGCCAAGAGAAGTAAGCTCCAGTGCTGCACAAACAGCATGGGGAGATCATGTTAGTGACATGCCTAACATACATGAAGTACAGAATTATAAGTGCAGACAATGTGCCTATCTTCAGCAATGTTGCATCACATTCACAAACAATAACCAATGATACAGGATGATGCAGAAAACAGCATACTGGAGAGCTGATGCTTATCCCTAGGACTGCAAGATCTGTATAGTGGGCAGGCCTCCTCAATCCAGAAAATGTATTCTAAATCAGACTATGTATGTTCTGACTCCAATAAGTGAAACAGAGTCAGTGCAGGTACTATGCTATCATTGTAGCATTAATGTACTGCATGTTGCACAGTGCAGTTTGCAAAGTACATGCACTACAACATAGATTAGTTGTGTAAAATCTTACCATAACCATAGATGTCCTTCTCTTTCATGTTGCAGTAGTCTCACTTGTGGGATATACTCAGCCTCAGGTGACCCGAACATCTGAATTGTATACCAAAGCTTAAGTCTGGCTGCTGGTGTGCTCTCATTTTGGTGGTTGTTTCTCCAAAGGTTATGTCTTCTGGTGGGGAATCCTCATCTGGGGAGCAGTATTCCAGGGGACAGGCTAACTGGGAAGCATAAGTGACAGACTCATCAGAGGAAGAGGAAGAAGAATCATTCTCTTGAGTCTGTGGATGTGGTATGGAACTAGCAGAGGTAGACCTGGGACTTAGAGCTGACAAGGCAGGAGTTTGTGAGGCAACAGGCCTTGGGGCTATAAAGACCCGAAAGAGTGACTGGGAAAAATGCCTGCCAGTCAGGCTGATATTCGGCTGGGGGAGATAAATGCCTAGTCTTTTGTTTTCTTTTGAAAGAAGGAGTCTTTTGAGATGTCTAAGAGGCTAAAGGCCTGTATTAGATGTCAGGTCTGGGGTAGTAGTAGCTTCCTTGGAAGCAGCTAATGGTAGCCGTATGGGCAAGCCAGGTTCCCCCCTACATCGGCGGAGACTGACATTGCAGAAACCTCCACAGACGTGCTGGCTGGAGAAGAAAGGGCAGCCTCTGAAATGGTACCCGCCGAAGTCACCAGACCTATCGGACGTTCCTCAGTCCCTAGACCGGAAGCTGGCAGGACATCCAAAGTCAGAGGCGCAGTGTCAGGTCTACAGACCTTGCCCTTCTTTTTAGGTGGCTCCACCTGGATGGACGATTCAGGATCCATACCGAGAGCAAGGCACTTTAGGCGCTGGTTTTTGATAAACAGTTTGAGGGCTGCCAGATGGCTGCGAAGGGTCATAGGGATGAATTGTTGGCAGATTTTACATGGTCGTGGGATGGCCCTAAGCAAAACAAGCAGGGGTTGTGTGTAATTTGCTGACTACACTTACATTTTCCCTTCCTAGATGACAAGGACAGAATCAGCTAATAACAGATAAACAGCAACCTAGGCCAAGTCAATAGATACGGAAGATTCCCCAACGGGGTACTTATTTTAAACATAGTCAGCAGAACGAGCAAGCTGATGTTTGAATGCAGCAGTCAAGTTCAGAGGTCTGTGCGTGCGATGTCACATTTATGGCCCACTGTTTATGGTCTCTACGTGTGATGTTCCACGCACCTTACAGCAGCCAGGCTTAAGCTTTGGTACACAAGCTGAAAGTTTGGGTCACCTGAGGCTGAGGATTTCCCACAAGTGAGAATACTGCAACATGAAAACAGAAGGACATCCATTTTTACACACTTGCATAATTGGCCAATAATTGTTATGGATTTACTCACACTTTTACTCAAAACACCAATTTGCAAGCAGTACATATCACAACCACAGTTAACAAACTGAACATCATCAGACAGCCATGCAAGCACATACCATTTAAATAATTAAAGCTTTGTGGCATACAGTTGTATCCACTCCAGTCATCTCTTATGACATTCCAAGTCTGCATTGTGTAACATGCCCTTGCATAATGTTGAACATTCACTAGCAAGTTTAAGCAGGAAGCTCATATCATGGTTAAAAACTGGTACTTCATACTTCCATACAGTTCTCTTTATGACTTTATATTCTTCAGTACTCAATACTGATAACTGTTACAACATTTCGTTTTAATAAAGGTATGCTAGACCCTTTCAGTGCATAATAGTACACATAATGAATTTTTGAGGAACATTCCTAATACTGAAGTATAGATGATGGGTGTTTTTCCAGGTACAAAATGCTCAAGAATCATCAGGTATGACCACCTTCATATATGTGAGACTCTGTCAAGTCTGTTATATAATAGTAACAGACCAGCTAGACTGTGCATTGTTTTTCACATGATCGGATTACATCTCCTCCTTACCTACTACAATTGCTATTGTACAACCTTATTTCATGGTACACACACGGGATCTCTGAATTCCCTGTTTATGCACTCAACTGTGCATCTGACAAGCAGTGCATTTATACATGAACTACATGTACCCTTTAAATGCACAACATGACTCTTACAACACTATACTGTTTCTTGGCTTATACCATGCAGGTTTTTCTCTGTAGCCCCTCATGTCATCACAATGATTTTCTTGCATCTCACTTGAAATGCCATTTACCAGCCCTTTCTCTTTATTAAATATTTCCCATCAATTTCTTCAGCAAAGAGTCTATACAAAAATGACATAATGAATGCTACATCCAGAAAGACACAAACATTGCCATGACATTCTCCATTACATAATGGTACATTTTAATGTTTCCATGAAGTTCTGATTGTGGCAATAAATACTTTACCCATTAACCACTATGTGGCAGGTTTTCCTAACAATCATCTAAGCAGATTTGGCCAAATGTACACCTTTGATATGCATTTCTCAAAACACCACTGTCTCATTGATATAAATCATCCCTATACCTGCTATATACATAGCAGTGACCACACTATTCAGCTACTGTTTACACCAATAGCCATCAGACCTGGTTGTCCTGTACTTAACAGCATCAGTGCAATTAACTGAAATGCAACTTGTCATTTTACAGCATTTTTCCAGATACTACACACTCCTCTAGCAATCACGCTTCACATACTGATGAAGCAATCAGCTTCCACGAGGAATTAGCACTGTAGCACTTGTACAGCCCTCCACCCCTCCATCATGCTGTAGTAAGCAGATGTTGCCCATGACCCATGACCCGCAAATCCCAGATCCTCCTCTGCCCAAGCTTCTAATCACAGATTGTGATAGTCACATTCAAGTGCTCAGTACTCTGCATAAAGCAGCTGTTGGGAGGTAAACAATACAATGACATTTATCAAATTGCAATCGCAATGACGTCTAACCTTACCAAAGTTACTAATCCATTGTGTCCATTCACATCACAGTATCTGCCACACCTAAGCAAGTTTTAACTTGTCACTGTCCCGATTTACACAATATTAAAAAGTCAGTCAATACAAAACAAATCTTCATGCCAAGATACTCTATTTGCCTACTATGTCACATAATCCATGTGTCCCAGGGTGTACACTGTGTTATTGTTTACATTCAGGACATTGACTTGTTTACCACTCAGTGATCAAATGTTCAAGGGCACACTTGTGTGCTTACAGATGGTGTCATATGACTGCTGTTTTGCTTGCCTTTTTGCTACAGTATATTTTAAAACAGAACTGTCAAGGAATACACATTTAAAGTATTATCTGCCCTTCTGCTCTTTGACACATTCAGCACAACATGACTGACTTCTCAGCATAGTTGACATGTAAGCAAAGCACACACAAATTGTAATATTTAATACAATATTTGGCAGCCGTATTAAAATCACTACATATCCAATGGCTACGCCACATAAACAACTTTAGACTCCATCATCATACACAGACATTACATATGAGCTTCATGATTCAAATTTACTGAACCACATTGTTCAAACACCGTAATGCATCAACTATACTTATTTCCAAAGACTCATGCAAATCTCTGCAGTCCATGCTCATTTCCTTGTTGCAGGTAACAGGTTATACAAATGATTTAGAAAAGCATGACTGTAATGCACCAAATCTACTCATGACTGCCCAACACTTGTGCATCAGAACGAACCTTGCATACCAAGGCTGATAACGCAAGATGGTCTATGATGTCATTAGTGACAGTTTACAAGCAGGTGCTGTCTGAAGGTTTGATACTGACAATGATAAGGGCATAGAAACAGTATCCTTAAGCAATCCAACTGCGATATGGGGCTTAAGTTCAACCACAAGAAGCTCAATGCAAATAACCAAGATCAAACTGGCTCTCCTCAAAGTGTTGTGAATTTAAGAAATGCTGAAGCGGTTTACAGCTCTCTTCTTCCTTTACAAACTTAGTGGATTCCTACATCTGTTTGGCAGATGACCAGACAACAAATGCGGAGCTGAACATCATGTGGAAAGCACTGAAAAC
Source organism: Protopterus annectens (assembly GCF_019279795.1). Classification (NCBI taxonomy): domain Eukaryota; kingdom Metazoa; phylum Chordata; order Ceratodontiformes; family Protopteridae; genus Protopterus; species Protopterus annectens. The sequence continues at coordinate 346,195,024 of NC_056742.1, forward strand.
TAACTGCAAGTAGCAGAGTATTGCTGAAAATGTTACATCAATATTCCAGGCATTGCTGTGCTCAAGTATGTCAGTAACATACACAGGAAAATATAACCACCCTTAGTGCGTGATCAGTGATGGCACCTCTCAGCATGTCATTGTCAGAAATGCATTCTTTGCAATGACCAGGTAGCAAGGCTTACTACAATTTGCAGTCTAATTATTAGAGTAACTTACTATCAATGGCATTTGCTGAATGAATAGCTGTCAAGAACTTCTCCTGTCCAGACCTTCTACTGGCAAACCTAAGAAGTGTATTGTACTTGCTTTATGTGCCATAGGTACTGCTGCCATGGGCCAGTACAATACTAGGTCATGACACTACCATATAAATGAGGACTGCAGTAACTATCATATTGCCCAATCCCATACAGTGTTATTTGTATTAATGAACACATCAGGTACACCACACTACTGGTCTGGTGACACACCATCACCACCCTCCTAGTTATCATTCAGAAATTCATTACAAGACATCCAGTATTTAACATTCAGCAATTCATTGCAAAATGTCCCCACAAACTGTTATAAATACCCACACTTTGGAATACAGAATGATTCACTTGTCAAATGTGGTCATATTGCATGTCATCACTGCTAAATGCTAAAGGCTGTTGCATGTGCACATTATCCCAGTCTTCAGTACACAGTTATGCTTTATCAGGAGATGCACTTGAAGCATCATATCATATTTTTACAGAGGTAAGCAAGTACTCCCCCCTCACCTTGTTTGAGTGATTTATGACTTTCTGAACAAGCTCTCACATTGATTTGATTTACACAGTCATGTACCACAATATGGATTGCTGCCATATACTGCGGCACTGCTACTACTATTAGTTCAAACTGCATGACACATGCCCATGCACAAAATAAAGGGACATGGCTAAGAATAAATATCTCTTTATTACACTATTTGGATAATCGTTCAATACTACATGACAATACAAAACCAGCATTTTTGATTTGTAGAATCAAGATGTAGGTGCACTTCAGTCACATATATCTAGGAGAACACATGTCACTCTAGAAATACCCATAGTTCCCCATTTGGTATGAATCCTGTATAATCGTTGTCCTCTTTCCTCAGCAAGGAATTCCTGATGAATACGGGAGACAACACAGGAAGGATTTACCACACGATTTCTGTTCCAGTTGTGTAACACCCTCAATACATAGGCTCTATACAACACCAGTCGGTTTATCCTGAAACAAAAACAGTACACTTCTATTACTAACAGAAGTGTTGATTAAATGCTAACTTTGCTCAACAGTAGACAAGTACATGTTTTTCCACTCCAAGCTTCAAATATTTTCCTCTAATCATATGACACTGTCACTCTAACATTTACAAGTTTTGCTAAACATGTGTTTACATTATTATAGCTATGTTGTTTTTTGCCCGGGAAGCAAAAGCTTCTAAGACATATCTGATTCCTTTTACATAGGTGAAGGGCAAATGTATTCATTAGCAATTTAATTTTTAAACTGAAGTCAGTTTAGTATTTAATTTTGCACTGGAGTTTAATCTAAATCATATATGAATGAACTCCACAAAAGTGTTTGTAATGAAAATAAATGCAAACGCTACCCCGGGATTCAGTAACGCCTACACTAAGTGTAGACTAACTGTACATTGTCCAGAGTGAATAGATAACACAGACATAACTCATAGCTTCTTCCTCCTAATTTCAGCTTTCCTACTGATATTCTTGCAGCTTTAAATACTGACAGGGATTCATAAAGGTTACCACAAAGTGTAGACTACATGTATGCTTAGTGTAATATTTCGGAGTGACTAGAAAGCAAAAAAAATGTGACAAGAATGCTCTTGAATATGTATCATGTACACTTAGTGTAGGCTTTACTGAATCAGGTCCTATATTTTCACAAATAAGAATTGTTGTTGTTGTTGTGTCTTTCAGCTTTTCCCAGTTAGGGGTCACCACAGCGGAACTCCGGTCCACTAATGATTGGCAGTAGATTTTTACATGACGAGTTGCCAGCCCTGATGCACAACCTTCAATGAAGGTATGCCCATTCATGCATGTCTCTACACAGAAGACGCTCTAGCTGAGAATCGAACAGGACAACATCTTACTGTGAGGCGACAATGCTACCGCAGCACCACCACCGCATTTTCACAAATAAGAGTGAAATGATAAAATGCAATCCTCAGTAGCACTGGTGAGCCAGAAATACTTGTACTTAATTGCTTGCTATACATTGTGCAAATACTAATATACTGTACAATATTGGTCAGCACTAACAAGGTTGGAAGTACTAGAACACATGATTAAATTTATCACACAACAATAGCCCTATAAAAAAGATGCCTACGGGAAGTAGATACATATGGCCAATTGTTTTAGACTGCAATTGCTTAAGAGGAAAAATCAAAGATTGTTACACTACAGTTCTAGCAGCAGTGTGTTATTTTATTTTTACTAAACAAAAATACAGCAAAATAGGCATTAAACTGTTTGCTTTAAGTGCGTCATTTGATTACAGATAAAATTTTGTCATAATTTCCGAGTACCATGATTGAGGCTGGAAAGACAGCAAGAGAAAGATAAAGAAATAATTGACTGAAATAGGGTTAGCCACAATACCCCCTACAAAAGAATCCTGCACTTACTTAAATTACAGACAGGTGGTTCAGATACACAAATATATATATATATATATATATATATATATATATATATATACACACACACACACACACACACACACACACACACACACACACACACACACACATACACTGCACTGCTTAGCAGCAGTGCAGACGCACTGATGACCATTTCAGGGGAAGAAGTGCAAATCTCTTTGTTCTCATCACATGCATCATAGCTAACTGGATATCAGGAGTTAAGAAGAGGTGATATCTAGAGTTATGTTTTCACTAAATGGAGGGCAGGAAGGGATATGTGCCAGGTAATAGGATACTGCAAACATGTACAATCATATTAGGGCAGGAAGAGAACATAGGCTGGTACTAGGCTATCAGCCCTAGGGCCTATATAAGCCTAGCCATAACAATTCCCTGCCTATTTCTTCCCACATTATTTACTTCCCTGGACACCAGAATACAAGGGGAGTGGGAAACACAGACCACCATAGGTACCACTCATAGATACATTACGCAAATTCAGGGACAGTTCAAAGGTATCATGTATTGTACTGCATTTTGTATTGCCACTGCTGCAAGGCAGAAAGGTATAGAGCTATATATTTTTTTCCCCATTGGTTAAATTGTTTATTCAGTGATACTTAAATACACACTGAATTTCTGGGTATTTGTCTTTGCTGACAAGTATTGCTGGTAATTCCTTGCTAGTTATTTTCCACCCACACTCCCAGTTTTTGATCTGCTTTTTAAACCTGGTGATTTTAAGCTGCCCACCCTTAGTGTCAATTGAGCTCTATAAGCTCCCCCTTTCTACACTGATGTTGATATCTTGAATTATTTATTTACTTTTCCTTGTGCTTATTTTGAAAAAAGTGCATTCTGCCTCTCATTGGCTATTCTGCTGATTTACTTGCACTGAATTCATTATCTAACTAGCTGTTGGATAAAGTAGTGTATTTTTACACTCTAGCAAGCACTTTTCTGTGTTTATACTTTAAGAGTTTAGTGGATTTTCCATCTAGTGGCAGTGGGTGTTAGCCTGGTCTTTTTAGGTTGGGGAAACACTTGAGATTTTTGCATGTAGTTCTATTGGCTGGAGGGCTTATTAATCAGCTTATCTTGTTTTTAGTGCCTTTATAAATTCTGTACGATTGAATAGCTCTTAGCTCATTTCTACAAAGTGAAGTACTTTTATTGAATAAATCACACTTTTATAACCTGTTTAAAGTACACTGCTGTATCCATATCTTTGTTTGTTTGTGGTAACATTTCAGTCTAGACACTCTTTTATTGTACTTTTACATTAGGGGGACTGGAATTATTCATCTAGTGGCAAGCAGGTGTTTACAAGGTCTAGCTGAGCTGGAAGCACACAAAGGGGCTCTAAGTGTAGCTGTCATATTGACCAGAGGGCTCACTCAATTTTCTATATTTCCAGTAATAGTATAAATTTGGCACATTTACACGGAGCTGTTCACTGTGCCAGTGCCTTGTACCGATACAAACATTGTTTATTTTCATTACTGTGAACGTTTACTGTGCTAGTTACCTTATAGCACCCAGGACCATTGCTCCTCCAAGATCACCTGATCTGGCGCTGGGCAGCATCACTGGTTAGGTTAGCTACAGATTACACCAGGTAAGTGCACTTCCCTCATCCAGTTACACACGCCCTCCACTCCTATCCTTTCAAGTACACATTAGGACCTACAACCATGGATGGGCACTTTCCTGCTATCTCTGTATCCAGCTTGGTGGACATGGGCATCCTGAGGCAATGTAACTATTACCTTATGTATACTGACTACCACTTAATTCTCAAACAGACAAATATAATATGTGAGAGATGTATTTACACATTGACACTGGAGACTAGACTCTCACATACAGACAAAAAGCAGCAAACAGGTTGTCAGTGACTCACACACATCACTCATCATAACCACAAAAGACCACACACACACACACACACACACACACACACACACACACACACACACACACACACACACACACACACACACACACACACACACACACACACACACACACACACACACACACACACACGCACACGCGGAGGTGCTCACATGTAACTTACCCAAACCTCAAAGGCCTCTCAGGCACAGTTGTTAGAAACTCTACATCTTTACAAACAAGACAATTCTCATCACAATACATAAAGCTACGTCAGTGTGCCTCAACTACCAAACCCATAAGGCAAAATACTCCACAACCAAATAGTCTGGATATTCTGGTTATAGGAGACTCCATTGTGAGACACACTGATGCCCCTTTTACTAGGCTGGATAAAGGACAGGTTACAGTCTGTTGCCTGTCAGAGGCCAGAATTCACCAGATCACATAAGCACTCATGTTACTTACCCCTAAGTACCAGTATGACTCAATAATAGTCCATGTGGGCATGAATGACCTGAGATCTACCTCCTTGGACTATATGAACAGAAACATGATTGAGCTCTCAGAATATGTGACACAGGCAGGTAAGAGCCTAGCATTGAGCAGCATTCTACTGTCTCCAAGGATGATGCCACAATACCAGCAGAAAATGATCTACTTTAACAATTGGCTTAAAAACTGGTATCATTCCAAAGGGGTCCAATATCTGTCACCCTGGGAGGACATGGTTGATAGGCCATGCAGCTTTGCCGGGGATGATCTTCACCTGTCACCTCTTGGCTTTTGGATATTGGCCAAAACATTATCCACCCCATAGTGCCTTTTTTTGCCAAACAGATAAACCTTCCAACATAACAAAAGCTACTCACGACAAGCTACAGGTGTTACTGCTCAGTGCTAGGAGTCTCAGCAAGAAACTGCACTCCATGGAAGCTCTTGTCACCCTGAAGAATACTGACATCTGTGCAGTTACTGAAATATGGTTCAAAGTCACAGAAAGCACTCCAGCAGTGCATGGCTATAATGCCTTTCATACATTCAAACCACCCACTGGACATGAAACAGTTAAAGGTGAAGGTGTATCTATTTGCATAAAGGATAGGCACAACTCAAGACTGGTCAAACAATACGACATGCTTGACCTACTCCACTAATCATGGGAAAAATCCATTACCATATTTGTGCTAGCTACAGGTCCCCCACTATGAACCAGAACATCTATACATCATACCTGAAGTTACTAGAATCACTCACCATCCAGTCGAATACCATACTCATGGGTGATTTTAACTAGCCCTCCATTGATACACGACCACTAACATGCAGGCCCAAAGACTTCTTGACTTTGTAAATTCAAATGCCCTGGAGCAGCTAGCCTGCATTCCCACTAGGGGAACAAATATCCTAGATCTGGTACTCACAAATATGGGAGAGTGCTGCACCTTCCCTAGTGTTATGCTCTCACTAGAACAATCAGATCACAAAGCAGTTTCTCTACCTAATCCCAAAAACTTTAAGAACTTCTCTAAGGTAAATTACTCCCATTAGGGGATGCCATAGCTAGTTTTCAAGCTTCCCCAATTCCAGAAAACAATGCAGAGGCATACATAAGATCTATGTATGACTACTTAAATAACTGCATAAAAACAGCAGTACCAGACCGAAATAAATACAGATCAAACCACAAAAACAAGCCACCCTGGTGGGCCCCTAGTATCAATAGGTTATACAACTAAATAAAATCCTGTTGAGCAGTATGAGGGAATGTGCACAATGCAGAAATAAGTCTTTCACTAGTCTAAATAAGTAAATCAGGGTGCTAGTCAAGTCTCTGAAAGCAGACTGAGGTAAAAATAGCCTTCAAAGCCAAGGATAACCATAAGGCATTTTTCAGGGGTCTATATCAGGAAGTTGAATGTTGAAAAGAGCGAACACTCTTACATCGACCCCTAATAACCAAAACCACAAAATGTTGAACAGCCGGAACAGCGAATTTTTTTTCCCCAGGGAAAAAAATCACTGGGCCATTGCTGGGACTTTGCCATTTTCTCTACTGTGGTGCAATCTCGAAGTTGGTATATTTAAGTAGGGGTGTGGGGGGCAAAGCTGGAAGTTGGTATATTTAAGTAGGGGTGTCGATGTAAGAGCGCTCGCTCTATTCAACATTCGACTTCCTAATATAGACCCTTTTTCAGTTATGTCCGCAGTCTTAAGGGCAACACCCAACACTGTGCAGAATTAGTTGTAGATGGCATCAACTATATTCAGCCGGAAGAAATAGCAAATCTGCTGGCCGACAAATCCCGCTCAAATTTCACCTCCCCATCACCCTCAGTTCTCCCCTCAAAATACCCTCCACCACTCCACCTCCAATCATCATCAAAGAACAGGTTGCTACTGTGCTCTCTAAAACTAAAAACACAGCTTCAATGGGGCCTGATAATATTCCAGGTTGCCTCTTAAAAAGCTTACATCAGGACTTATCAGGCCCATTAGGATCTCTATTGAACCACAGCCTCCAGACTTGCTTTGTCCCGATAGACTGGAGGATGGCAATAGTCATCCCTCTGCATAAAGGGGGACTATCTACTGACCCAGGAAATTACAGACCTATAAGTGTGACTAGTCTTATATGTAAGGTCATGGAAAGAATAATCATGGAACAGATAGATAATGACATGGGAGACCTCCAAACACTGGACCTGACCCAATTCAGCTTTGTCAAGAGCAAGTCATGCCTACTGAATCTGGTGGATTTCTTTATGAAATTCACTAAGGTCATGGATGAGGGTAAAACAGTACATACTGCCTACCTCAATCTAGCCAAGGCATTTGATACAATTTCCCACTCAGGTATTATAAATCAACTCACAAAACTGGGCATAAATCCCTATGTCTCCAGATGGATAGCCAATTGGCTCATGGACAGGACACGCAGATAAAGTGGGTGAATCCAGATCTAGCAAGAGGCCAGTTACTAGTGGTGTGCCATAGGGCTCCGTACTGGGACCACTCCTGTTCGGAATATACTTCTCTGAAGTCAAGGTAAATGTGGAAGGCCTCTGAATAAAAAACTTTGCCAATGACTGCAAGCTGGGCGCAATCACTAAATCACCCAGCGATGTAGATATCCTATAGGAGGGGCTAGAGCAGACAAATGGTTGTTGCCAGAACCATGGCCTAAAACTAAACACAAAAAAATGCATTATCATACCCTTTGGAAATTCAAATACCCCTGCAAATTACAACATCAACAGCATGTCCCTTAGAGTGGATTCAGGTACACAGATGGATAGTAGCCTGAACTTTGACCACCATGTGTCCACAGTGGTGAGGAAACCCTTTTATGTAGTACAACTTATAAGTAAAGGTATGGCATCCAGATCCAATGAAATTATAATCCCGCTGTACTCAGCCCTCTTTAGACCAATAATCAAGTACAGTGCTCCATTTGGCATGTACTTGACTAGGCACTTACAGCAGCTGGCACAACTTCAAGAGGTTCCTCACAAAGAAAATATGTGGCATAAACAACATGAACTATGTGAAGAGCCTAAAAGCCCTATCTCTTTACTCTGCCTCCTACCGATTATTATGGGATGACCTATGCCTGACCAACAAGACACTCACAAATCCAGCCCTGATGGAGCTGCTACACATCTGCAAGTCAAACATCATGAGGATCACCTGATCTGGGGATCTAAACGTAGTCAGAGACTCAAACAAAACATGCTGGAGAGACAGATGTGTCTCAGAGAGTGCCCCTTCTTTGGAACAGGATTCCTAGTCACATTAAGCACAGCCATTCCCTGACCCTCTTCAAACTCAGTTTAGGTCAATGCATGGGGAATCACAAATTCACACTTGCGGTAGTGCCTAAGTTCCTTATGGACAGGAGCAATCTGTAAGATACTTAATGCACAGGCACAAATCCATGCCATCCTCTTTCTCCTAAAGGCCATAAGTAAAAGCAGGTTATATTGGCTAGACTTGTAAGGACCCTTATGTCGTAATCTGCTATGAACCTATTAAACTTGAAAACTGCTAACCTGGGACAGCAGCACCTCCAGTCATCCACAGTTGAGGAGAAGGAAAGATAAAACTAATTTAAAAAACAGCATGTACAAGAGACACCACCACACCAGGGACCTGTCCTTCATCCTTCTTAGTGCCCATCACCATTGTTTTCAACTTCTTTACTTAAGAATTGGAGACAAAGCCAATAATGAGGGGCAGTGGCCTACAATCAAGGTCAATATTCAAATATTATTATGTAGTGCACTTAAAAAGGTATAAGAATAATAGATTCTGCACCAACTTGCATTTTTTGTGGCAATAAAAAGTATACACTTGTAATATCAATCATTACTGACTGATTATAATCTGTGGTGATTTAGCAGAAAAATCAAAAATGCAAGAGGGACAGGGAAAAAACGTGGAACAATGAAGGACAGTAGGCAAACTCATGGACAGTTGAGAGATATGGAAATGTACTGTATCATGTATTTCTATTGCAGCAAGGCAGTATGTGCCTAGTCAGTGCATGTTGGATGATGAGTGGTTATGAATCTGAATTTCCTTGTAATAAACAGCCCTACTTTTATAGAGGCAACTTTCGTAGGGCCTTTAATATTCAGCTAAGTTACAACCAATTCAGTCATACAGGACTGAATTTAAATTTTACTATCTGAAGCATGGCAACACAATACCACAGAAGTTTTATTCATGTTATATGGAAAAGTCTTGACTGGACAAAAGACCAAACTAACTGAAAATAGAAACGACGCTGGACAAAAATGAGGCATTCTTGATTATGAAGTGAGACAAGCAGTTTCCAGAAAGTTGTAGGGTTAAGTATGTAGGTACTGAAAGTGAGTTAAAGATGGAGGTTATCACCATATTGAACACTTTGTGGCCGAGACAGGTGATTGATTAAGAAAGAAAGAGGATGGCACAGATCATTCACTTTTGACTGCAGTTATAGGATCATACTTGTCTGTTTTGTTTCTGTTCCACATAAGCTATAACCGGGGATGAGGGGCTGGGGCTGACATACTGGTTAAGATGTTTACCTCACAGATATAAGGTATATCATTTGATTCTCAACTTTGAAGGGAAATTGGCTAGGTTTAAAATAGCCTGCAAAGGCAGTCAGCCTAGTACTTACCTATATACCTATAAACAGGTACTATACAGTGTGACCTTACAAAAGTACGAATTGAACTACAATCTTATCCAGAAACATTAGACCCCCCCATGGGCACTCACAGAATTTACCTGATGACCATGGAAGGACTTGAATCTTTAAACTTCTGATCCAAATATCAGATGTAATTCCACAGAGGCACTCATAGATTCTCACACACCAGATAAGTGAGGCAGATACCAGTACGCTGCATAGAAATTCCTTGTATGGGGTCAAACCTAGTGCTGTTTTGGTTAATACCGAAACAGAATAATGAATTGCTTCACAGCCACATACTGATGGCCCTCTTCAAGGTGTCTTCTGCATTTGATAATGATGTGGGTATAGTCTAAAAAGGCAACTACAAACAGTAGGCCCAAATGGAATAGTCAGTGATTACTGTCAAATATGGGGTTATATTTGGTTCTTTGAATTAAAAAGGGAAAAGAGTATGACACACCTGTTTTATACAGTCACAATAAATATAAATATGTGGGCGGATCTGGAACAAGGAATACAGAACATGTTTGTAACAACTATTTGAAAAACTGTAAGAAAGTTTAAATGCAGACCAACAGCCAGAGCTTCATAATCTTTATTTAAGATCACAAAAAGTATATGTAATAACATTTTTACTCCAAGACACTTCTTCTGATACATAATAAAATAGCAATGCAATTTATATTAAAATTCAAAAAAGTCACACGACAGTGAAAAAATGTTGTGTTAGAGGGTCTGCCTTACCCTAATAACCTAACTCAGCACGCTCAGCAGCATTCAGTAAACTTCCACCTCAAAGGCTGATGTTAAATTGTTGCAATACCTTACATTTAAAAATATGATGCACCTTACATTACATTTAAAAATACAGTATCATACAGTACCTTACATTTAAAAATATGATGTACATCATTATTCCATTACATGCTTTGAAAAACTGAAGGGAATCACAAATAAAGCAGTAAATGGGCCTTGAATACAGAGTTAGTAGTGACTCAGGCAAGGTGGAAAAATAAATCAGAGCTGGTAACATTTGAATCCGGAATGATTTACTAGTCTAAGAAACATGCCCAGTAGGGTTGCCAGTGTTTCCTCTTTAGGCAGTTGTGTCCTCAATAAAACTAAAAAATGGCAAGTATCTTGAGATTTATAATTATTTTGTATATGAAACACCTAAATATTATTTGAAAGAGCACAAACAACTCAAATACTATAAGAATATGATTTTATGTTGTCAAAACAAGTTCTCTACTTTGTATTGGTGTGGGTATGGTTTGTTCTGCAAAATACCACGTTTCCACAATAAAGGTCCCTGTCTGAACATTTGAAAAGGCGACAACCTTAATGCCCACTAAAAGGCTTAATATGCAGTGTCATGATGATAACTTGAATAAGGTTTCCAATTTCAAGGGGAAAAAAGTACAGGAAGCAATTACAGACTACAATACTATCTCAGATAAATGGCCCAAGTCCATACGGCACAAATGCTCCTGATTTTGCAGAGTGTACTTGATTTTGAATCATATTTTTTTCTTATCCTTCATAAAACTTTTTTTTTCATGTAAGGCATTAGAGAGTTTCAGAGTTAATGTTTTGAAAATGCATGATGATGCAAAACCTTAGTTTCAATAATGTTTAAAAATTGTTCCCAATTTTGGGCATTTGTTAACCATTATTTTTAGTCCTGGGTTTCTCAAGAATTCTTGAACAAAGAAGTTGAGAAGTATGTCACAACACTGTGTTACAAACTTGTAAAGAATATGGATTAAAACTTGAGGACAAAAAAAGAGAGGTTAATGTCTAATCTGTGGGCAACAAAATTAGATGTTCACCTAGCAGCAATAATGCTCGTACGGAAGACTAATGAACATCTGGATGTTTATCAAACAGCCTCCTCTGAGAGTTATAAATCACAGCAGCAAACAGCTCAAACTGCCTCTAGCACCTTGACACCTAGGAAAGGAAAGTGTGTTTGGGGAAGGAAGAGGAGTGACGGACTACGACTGAGACATAACAAAGGAAGGTAAATTAGCCACATTTGAAATCAGCAACTATGAAATGCACTTACAAAATCTGTTTTGGGATATCAGCTAAAAGGCAAACAAGGACATTCACTGAATTACAATAATTGGCAATTAAAACAGACTGAGTGAAAGAAAGCAAGAAGTCTCTGAAATCCCAAGTTAAACTAATGGGGAACAAAAACTTTGATGCTAAGCTACCTACGTGATGCAATCTTCTGCACACTGAATTGTGGGATACCAAGAAGTATACAAAAAAATCCATATCACATCAAGATGCTGGACCCTAAGTAGGCAAAGTGTGTTATGAACACAAAAATATTTAGAAAAGTACACATTGTGCCAGAGCCAGAGTGGTAGTAAAAATATAGGAATCTGCAAGACATGATAAAATAAATGTGTTGTCTCTCAAATCAATACAAATAAACTAGATCACATCAGTGCCTTCACTTCCAACACAGCTCTATTATAACTGCAATTACTGAATCCTGGCTCAAACAAGATACCCAAAACTTCTAAGACTTAATTCCTACTTATAAACACACTCATGACTCACGTCCAAGAAAAAGATCAAGAGGCAGTTCTCCAATTCTTTTCCAAGAAAATCTCAACTCCACTTCTGATTCATAACCTAATGAGATACTGCTCAAATTTCCTTCACTTACAGACAAGCCTCTCCTAGTAACTGCTGCACATCTGCCTCCCCAGTCCTCTAAATAAAATAATAATGATAACAACAACAGCAACAAATAAAAAATAGAAAACCTCATCTCATGCATTTTAGAAGCAGCTATAAAAAACAGCATCATAATTCCAGGGGACTTTGGCCTTAATTTTATAGACCCTAGGTCCTCTAACATCGCAGATTTCTTAGCTGACCATGGCCTCCTAAAACTAGTCTTTAAACCCACACTTTTCTATTTGTATATATATATATATATATATATATATATATATATATATATAGATAAATTCATGTACATAAAAATGTATATATGTGTATATATATATATATATATATATATATATATATATATATATATATATATATATATATATATATATATATATATATATATATATATATATACACACACACACACACACACATTTATATATATATATATATATATATATATATATATATATATATATATATACATATATATATATAGATAGATAAATTCACATATATAAAAGATATGTATATATATATATATATATATATATATATATATATATATATATATATACACATACATACACACACACACACACACACACACACACACACACACACACACACACACATATATATATATATATATATATATATATATATATATATATATATATATATAGGTCTATCTGATAACACCAACATGCCAAAACACAGACAACAAAATAACCAACACGACAAAACCGAAAGTTCAAAAACACAAAACTTCACATGCCCGACAAACCACAATTCTGACAATCAACAAAACAAATAACTTTCCCAAAAAACACACACACAACACAAGCACACCAAAAACCTTACAAACCTACACTAAACCTTACATACACAACTATATATGCACTAACCTTAACCCAAACCCTAACCCTAAGGTCCGTCACTATCGCACACTTACCTTAACCGCACCCTAACCCTAACTCATTTAATCTGCCCCTAAACCTAATATCTGTCATTATCTCACACTTACCTCACTCGCACCCTACCCTAACATCCGTCACTATCATACACTTATCTTACCCACACCCTGACCTTAACGTCCTTTCCTATCGCACACTTACCTTAACATGTCGGTGTTCTCAGCGTCGGGATTCTTAACTGTCGGTCTTCTCTGTTGTCGATCTTCCGGTGTCGGTTATCTCATTGTCGTTCTTCTCAGCTTTCGATGTAATCAGGTAGACCTATGTGTATATATATATATAAATACATACACACACACACACACACACACACAAACACACACACACACACACACGCACACACGCATATTCCATCACAGTATACCAGCAAGAAAAGCAGAAAGGGGATTCTTCTGTCTCTCTCAAATGGAATGCAGCCTTCCTTCAGTTACTGCAACCTCCAAAAAGAAACACTTTAGAATATGCTGCTTCAATAACAGCATCACTGCCTAATGCTTTTCAGAATCAACTGTTTCCCACAGAACAGACAGATAAACTTCTTCTTGGAGCCCAGCTCTTGAAAGTACTGTGTCTAGAAACTTACTCACATCTGTTAACAAATCTGTTGAAAAAAAAAAAGCTTCTTAAAAGTACAGGAATCACTCACAATCCACTCCTAGTGCCCACAACCAATATGCAATGCACCAAACACTTCTCCATTCTAACACCCACACTCTGGAACTCCCTTCCCAATAAACTTAAAGAACTCTTCTCTTACTCAAAATTCTGCAACTATTTGAAGAATGTCTACCTCAAAGATACCAAACGCATTAGTCTCAAAAAGGGTATTGTAACCTAGGTAACCTCTCTACAGCTCTACTCTCTCCTCCAATGTTTTTGCTAACACCTTTCTCATTACTATGGAACTATACTGTTATGAAGTAACTGCATTAACTATCTGCACTGCTAATTTTATTTATTTATTTATTTATTTTCATTTGTTAATGTTTGCTGTATTTTCTAACTTCTTATATGGTATTTACTTACTGTAAATCACTTCACCTGGGCTGTTTCTGAAAATAGTCTGTTTACTGGGGTAGTGCACTGATCAAAACTCACAAGAATAAAGAAATAAGAAAGAAATCTTTACAGCTACAAAGGGGGTCTCCAGATGGCTGCATGTTGGGTCCCCCCTTTTTGAATTGGGTTTGGGTTTATTATATTTATTTATTTATATGTTTTTAACTGGGTAAGTGAGTGGATCTGTTGAACCTTTTCAATCATTACCCTGATCTTTCAGGTGCACGGGCTGTACGTAGAAGTGATGGATGCCTTGCCTCTGTCAGTGGGCCACTTTGAGTGCTATTTTTACTAGCAGCATCTATGAACCAGCAGTTTAAGTCTGTCTGTGACAAAACCCAGTCCAACTAAAGAAAAATCTTGAATCTCTACATTTTTTAAATTAAATAGATAAAACCAACAAGTAAACAAAACATTAGGCTACTTTAAAACATATCTTCAAACATTCAAAACAATTTGAATCATTCACACAGAACCAGAAAAAAATGTAAACAAGAAAGATCATTTATTTTATCCTTCAAAATATTATGCATACTGATGCCTTGTCTTAAATATCTACTGCTACATTATTTTGCAGGCCTTGTTTTATTTTATTTTGTTAAGCTGGATAGAGCACTGGTCTCTGTAGATTGTTTACAGGCTTAGCCTGGGTGCAAACAAAAAAAAATAAAAACACCAATTCACTTAGAAAGATTGAGAAACATAAATAAACACAGAGTACATATATCATACAACACAGCTGTGAAACATTCTATATATAATATAATCAAGTGAGTATGTTGAAATTGTAGTGGTATGGAAAAATAGTTATTGAAAAAATGTTGTAATATGAAGACAGTTTAATAGCCACCCAGCAAAAGAAAAAAGATTGGAGATAATTAGCTTGAAAGAGTAGAGCCCACAGTATGAATGACACTGAGAAGGATGGGAAGCCAGTGTGCTTGTGTGCTTTGGCAAAGACCTGACAGTGGTGTTATGTTCTAGGTGGCAGTGATAAATGTGTAGATATTGTTTGTAGGAGCCTATAACAGAGTTCTTTTTTTTCCTTCTTGGAGGTAAAGACTACAACAAGAAGCCTGTACTTAAGATATCAGATCAACATGTTAACCATTTGAAATGTCAGGACCATCTAGAATGAGTCCCAAAATATGGACGAAATGGCCGAGAGTATATTTAAGTCCATTCTAAGTCTGAGATGCCTTTTCTCTGAATATTCCCTTTTCTCCAAGGCATGGCAATCTCATAATTGGTATATATAAGTCTGGGGGGCTTGCCCCCACATGTGGGGTGTAGGGGAGGCTTGTTCCCCTGCAACAATAAGTTTTAAGGAGAAGAATAATCTTTGAGATTTGCTCTTCTCCTGCATTTTTGGTCTTTTTTTTACCCAAATGTAATATATTTTTCACTCAGCATTTTGAATGCCAACATTTCAATAGGGAGCTGATGAACATCATTTTGCCAGTGGCAGCCCTAGCATCCAGGGAAAGAAAGTGAGAAATCTTAGTGACCTAAATAGTTGTGTGTTGATTTTTGCTTTTACAAATGAATGCGGCATTTGGAAGTTAAATTGTTGGTCTAAACATATTCCTAGAGATTGGAAAGGAATCCTGGTTTTTAGGATGGTTAAGATATTCAGGGTTATTTGCCAGTTGTTGGGCACCCTATTGAGCCGGTGTTTAATTCCAAAGAGTATATTGTTTTTTTTGTGTGTGTGTATGTGTGTGTGTGTGTGTGTGTGTGTGTGTGTGTGTGTGTGTGTGTGTGTGTGTGTGTGTGTGTGTGTGTGTGTGTGTGTGTGTGTGTGTTTGCGTGTGTGTGTTTGTGTGTGTGTGTATGTTTAAAATAATTTTTCATTGTGTTAACCAGTTGGAAACTTGGGACATATCTACTTATAGTTATTTTTGATAAGCTAGAGATCCCACTGCTCCCACATAATTGATCATATCATCAGCATAAAGAATGCCAGATAAGTGGTAAAGGTCTGCTAGGATGAGTTAATGAATGATGAGAAGAGAAGGGGTGAGAGGACTGATCCTTGGGGCACTCCACAGTACAGTGGGGTAAAGTTTGAGAGAGGACTGCCTATTTTGACTTTGAAACACCTGTCTTATAGGAGCCTCTTAAACTACTGGAGAGCATGGCTGCCAATTCCAGTTGTAGAAAGAGTTAAATAAGAGGGGTGATCTATACGATCAAAGCTTTCGTAAGGTAGATAAAGATTGCCCCAGTGAGTTTTCCCTTATGAATTCAGACAAGTCTTACTTCAACAGATGCATGTGTATATGTACGTGGGGTGGTATTAGATTTGAGGTTAAGGCACTTCTTGCAGTAACAGTATATACTCTGCACTGACTGCAGTCCCATGAAATCATGTATATTTAACTGACAGATCATGTTCACAACTGACAGAATATTCCAAACAAACATTTGTCTTCCACAATCAGCTCTGAGATTGATGCACCTCTTCTGAGACATAAAAAGCATTGCAATTTTTATAGTGATCTCTAAGAAAAAGAAATTATCAGTCAGCAAATAGAGAACCGGTAGCCGGACACTTCAATAAAGAAACCTCATCAACAGTGCAGTAGCACAGGTTCCAAACTCATCACCCTCTTTACACAAATAACAGAGACAAAGTCAGAAATAATCAGGGCAATTTCTCCGACCCAGTGACATCTTTACAGTAATAGTAAACACACAGACACTCCTGGGGAAGGTTGGCATAGGTTCTCCAGCTATGCCCCTTCTGCCCAGACTATACGGTAGTACCACTTGCCACCAACCACTAATATCAGCTATTAATAAGGCTCTTATCAAAGGGTGTCCAATCATTACTGTGTAATATTATTATCCAAATGGTGAAGGGATTCACATCTAGATCAGGAGGGGTCATCGTGCCTCTTTACACATCCCTCATCAGGCCCATAATTGAGTACAATGCCCCTTTTGGGATGTACCTTACCAGACACCTGCAGCAACTGGAAAGACCCCAAAAGTACCTCACCAAGAGGATCAAAGGGCTCAAACAGATGCCATATGCTGCCCGGTTAAAGAAACTCCAGCTCTACTCAGTGGCATACCGCCTGCTCAGAGGCGATCTGTGCCTGACGTATAAAGCCATGTCCAACCCAGAATTAATGGACATGCTGCACCTCAGAAAATCCAAATCCCATCGAGCTACGCGCTTGAGAGACTTGAACCTCAGCACTGAAATAAATAGGACATGCTGGAGGGACAGATTCATAACCAAGAAGCTCCCTTCACTCTGGAATAAAACCCCAGTCCAGGTTAGGCAGAGTCCCTCATTGACTCTCTTCAAGAGGAATCTTGATGAGTGGATGGGAGATCGTAGGTTTACCCCGGGTATCACTTCTGTGTCACTGTTAGACAGAGGCACAGTATACTAACCTCGAAAAAGGGCATAGCAAAATTAATTCAAAATGGGTGGGGAAAGCCAAACACACTCTGGCTAGGCTTATAAATGCCCTAGGGCAGATAGCCTAGTATGAACCTATGAACCTATGACTGAACAGCAAAGCTTATTGGAGTGGCTTGGCCAGTATCACTATATACATGCAATGTACTCTAGAACTTACATCATCTCTACACAAAATAGCCACAGTTGAAAGATTTAAAAATATTTAATAATAAATAATAAAGAGCACAAGACAATACTTCTTACTAAACAGTGCTAGTCAAGAGTTCAGAGATCACAGGAAAATGCTCAAAATAATACCGTAGAAGAGTTCTGACATCAATACAGAAAACCACTAGACCAGATTTACTATTTCATATATATATATATATATATATATATATATATATATATATATATATATATATATATATATCTAAGAGCAAACACAGTTCTAAAATAAACTTACATATAGAGCAAGACAGTGCTGGTGATGTTGGATGTTCTGAAGACAAATGCAAAATGCTCTAAATTTCTCTGTCCTTAAATTAATAGCACAGTACTACTGACTCATTTCAGATTACATCATTTTTTCTCTGGTTCCCAGGCTAACAGAAACTCAGAGTTTAGCAGACCTTTTGATCTTGTACCTGGTCAGGAAGCTATAGCAAAAGAAAAAAAAAGACATTATATATGCAAATTCGAGCAATTAACTCTGGCCTCAAAACAATAACAAGAATTCCTTCATCCAGACATCTCGGCTCCAAGTTTTGAGATCAAAGAATTATACAATATGTGACTTACCAGCTTTCCTCCAGCAGAGTGCAATGTGGTTACATTTTTGAAGTTCAACATTTAACAAAGAGAACAAGCATGTGGCTTACATTAACATTTACAAATGTCAGAATTATCTACAAAATCCTATCTAGCTAGGCTGGCAGCCTTCACATATCTTCACAGAAGTATTTAGGTTACTTTCTAAATATTGCGAAGACGTTTTAGTCTGCAATAACTGTAAGTACAGCAAATTCAGTGCAACACTTTGAATAACCCACTTTTTTTTAGGTTTACAACTTCATTGCAGTGCTGTCTGAACAATTACTGAAGGCTTCCTTATAAATATTTTGTGAGCTAACAGAAATCAAAGAAACTGAATTAAAATAACGCTCAGTGTAATTTACTGTTTTACTGTATTGTAAAGAAATATTGATAAACGTGTTCATAAGATGTGCTGCAAGCAGAATACTTTAACTACCTGCAGACCACAAAGTAAAGTGGCCTGTTAGGCAGTTCTGAAGGAACTAATATCATGGAACAACATGCATATGGGAAAGTATGGAGGCTTATGCTGTTTCCACTGAAAATGCATCAGTGCTTTATTTATTTATACAATTACTGTGTTCAGTAGAATGTACTGTCCTTCAGCTCCCTTTCCCCTTCTAATATGGGGCATGGTTCGCAAAAATGTCATGTTGTCTTTTGGAGCTTTAGCATTCATGGCACATGCACTACAGCAATTCTGTAAGTCAACGTGACAGATGACTGAATAGAAGGAAATCTGCTTTCTAAAACTAGCAGTTTGTGTTTCTCTCAAATACTTTTACAACAACAAAGTGTATCATTAGTTTACACATTTTTTTTTTCATTTAAATGTGTACTTGTAAAACTAACTTCATACATTGGGCGATTATAACCATGTATTGGTGTTTTCTTGGTATCATAGACAAGTGCAAACACAACAATTCTGTTTAAACATTCCTGAATATTAGGTCAACACAGAAATGTAGAGACAGCAGGATATGCCTGGAAGCAGCTTTTACATAGCTATAAATTCATAGGTTCATAGGTTGGTACTGGGTTATCTGCCCGAAGGCATATATTAGCCCAGCCACGTTGTGCGGTATTCACCGCCCCTTTAGTAGTTCCCTAGACCCTTGTACTAGCAGCTAGTACCCTTGGCCCCTATCTAGTAGTGTTGTTGGTGTGATTCCCCGGTGTGAACTTTGTTACCCATCCACTCATCAAGGTTCCTCTTGAAGAGTGATAACGAGGGGCTCTGTCTTATGTAGATCGGGACCCTGTTCCATAGTAAGAGAAGTCTCTGCGAAGGGAATCTATCCCTCCAGCATGTTCTATTCATTGTTGTGTTGAGGTTTATATCCCTAGAGCGTGTAGCTTGAGTAGATTTGGTTTTGCTAAGATGGAGCATGTTCAACAATTCTGGGTTGGACATGGCTCTGTACGTTAGACAGAGATCGCCTCTGAGAAAGTGGTATGCAACAGAGAACAGTCTTAGCTTTTTCAATCGTGCTGCATAGGGCAACTGTTTGAGGCCAGTAATCCTCTTGGTTAGGTACCTTTGTGGTCTCTCCAGCCGCTGGAGATGTCTAGCCAGGTACATTCCAATTGGTGCATTGTACTCAATAATGGGTCTGATGAGGGAAGAGTAGAGGGGCACCATTACATCCTTAGATCTTGATGCAAACCCTTTTGTGATCAGATGGGTCACATAGAAGGATTTTCTAACCACTTTGGCAACATGGTTATCAAAGGAAAGCTGACTATCTACTTGGGTCCCTAGATCCCTTATTTCTTCTTCAGATTTCAGGGGATTACCTCCTATGTTGTAGTTTGCGGGTACTCTGTTTTTTCCAAAGGGGAGTACTGCGCATTTTTTTGCATTTAGCTTGAGACCATGGCTTTGACACCATGCATCAGTCTCATTTAGGCCCTTCTGGAGCATCTCCATGTCGGCCGGAGACTCTATTATAGCACCCAGTTTGCAGTCATCCGCAAACTTCGTCAGCCACAGCCCTTCCGTGCTTGCCTGTACTTCTGAGAAGTATATGCCAAACAGGAGGGGCCCCAAGACAGAGCCCTGAGGCACACCACTCGTTACTGGTCTGGATTCGGACATAGATCCTGCTACTCTTACTTTATGGGATCTGTCTGAGAGCCAGTTTGTGATCCATCTTGTGACAGAAGGGTTTATGCCCAGGCTGGTGAGCTTATCAATAATACCTGAATGGGGAATGGTGTCAAATGCTTTAGCAAGGTCAAGGTAAGCTGTGTGTACCTCCTTTCCCTTATCTATAGCCTGAGTAACTGTCTCAAAGAAATCCACCAGGTTCTATGAGGACTTTTTGTAAAAAAGTGTTTATAATATATATCTGTTTTGCAACATCAACAGAAGGGTTTGGAGGGACAGGTGTATATCGCAGTGGATACCACTGCTGTGCAACAGACTTCCCATCCACATAAAACAAAGCTCATCCCTGTTCATATTCAAGTGCATTTAAGCTTTCCAAATGTGAAACAGAACATTTACCCCAGGACTACCCCCTTTACTCCTAATAGATAGTGGCAGCTGTTAAATGCTTTTTTCCATGCATGAGTCCCCTCAAATTATCTTTGATATGATCCAAATTATTCTCATTGAGGGTAATATATCATTATTGTCCATGGGATGGGTAAGACCAATCTGTAACCAAATGGGATATAGGTTATTTCAAGCACAAAAAGAGAAACTGGCTAGGTTTAAAGTGGTCCACAAGGGCAGTTAGCCTAGTACTTACCTATGAAGCTATTATAGGTGTCTGCACATCAATGCATAATTTTAGAGACCAGACAGCAATGACTATCAGAGCCGTGTCCTTTACTGTGACTGTGCTTTGTAAAATCTTGAAATAATGTACAGTTACATACTACATACATTGCTAACAGGAATGGCATAACAGTTTATTACTTAGAAAAAATAAAGCATTTCCCCCCAAAATATGAAAGGCTATCATGTATAACTTACAAAAATATAAATTGTGGTCCCAATGGGATAAAGGTGTTAGAATGTTCTGCATTGCCAGTCAAAGGTCTTGTGCTTCATATTTTGCCTTACTTTTGACATATATTTCAGAGTATCTGTGGCCTCTGTGTCTTTCTTCTTACTGTGCCAGCTATGATCCAGTATTCCCCCAATCCTTGCTTGAACTCAAGGTTTTTGTCATTAAAACATCCCTATAAAATATATTCAGGCTTTTCTTCTACCCCAGGCCATCTTGTCTTACTGTTTTTCATTATGGTGTGAGGCCTTGCTAGTCACATGGGCAAACAGGCCTGTCACTGCACAAGTAATTCTCCTAATCCTTCCAAAAACTGGCAATCTGGGGAGAAAGGACAATCATTACAGTTACAGACTTCTTTTACTTCAGAAAATGCAGGTTAATTCACATTCTCTTATTCTTTTAACTTCTCATGTTAATGCTAGTAGTATCTTAAAGAGTGTCCCTGATTATTTCTGGATTTTTTGGTTATTCTGGAGGTACAAAGTCGAGATCTATGCATGGTGCTGGCTTTTACTACAATGAAAATCAATAAAACATTTCAAATGTATTGCAAAGAGTGCCAGCAATATAATAAAAAAAAAAAAAAAAAGAAAGAGAAGTAATTTAGATGCTTCAAAGTGCTAAGTTGCAGAGTCTTGAACACCATGTAACTCTAAGTTGTGTCCTTCGGCTTTTCCAGCTTAGGGGTCGCCACAGCAGAACTCCAGTCCACTAATGATTGGCAGTAGATTTGTACGTGCCAAGTTGCCAGCCCTGACGCACAACCTTCAACGAAGGTATGCCCATTCACGCATGTCTCCACACAGAAGATGGTCTAGCTGAGAATCGAACAGGACAATGTCTTACTGTGAGGCAACAATGCTACTGCAGCACCACCACCACAGTACCATTAAGTATTGTCATCATTTAAATGTAAAGTACCAGATTTTCTCCAAAATTCACCTGTTGTAGAGGAAATTAAGAGGGACGTGGTACAATATGAATCAAAATCAGGGAGTCCCTAAAAAATCAGGGTTAACTGGTAGGTATGTTGCCCACTCAGGATTCTAAAGTAGGGTATATTTCATTGACCAACTGATCATTTTACCACACAACTGCTTAACCTTTTGGATTATATATGAACTGCACCTCAACAAAGGAAAGAGCAAAAGGATTTGTAGATGTAATTTACCTTGGTCCAACAAAATCACCTCTCTACTATCACTGGACAAGGACTGCCTTTTATTATTAGTGTGTGTTAGTTTTTGTTGCGGTCTAACTCAATGACATTGTGGACACACTATATCATATATAAAAAAAAAGTTTATATATATATATATATATATATATATATATATATATATAAAGAGAGAGTCAAGAATACCTTTGAAATATAATGGTACAGATATGTCTAATGAAGATCTTAGCAAGAATGCCTTTGAAATGTAACTCAGCATTTAGAAGAAAGGACCAACACAAACCTACCTACATCAGCAATGCTACAAGTTACAGTTCTCAGCTACGTCCTTAATTGTCATATGAGAAGCAATTCATTACCAACTCACACTCCCCCATTATCCCATCCATCCACAACCCCTTTTTCCCCATTTCTCCACATGGGCTTGGGGTGTCATTTCAACAGTGACAATCATCGAGATCCAAGGTTCACACCTCTGGGTGGCTAACCCTGACACGGTTGTTCTTCCACACCACACATTCACATGCAGATTTAAACCTATGGCCAACTTAGAGTGTCCAGTCCGCCTACTGCAGAATGTGGGAGGAAACCAGCCACCCCAAGTGAACACAGGGAGGATGTGCAGACTCCACACTGAAGGAATCCCCGCCGAGAATCGAACCATTGGCTCCAGATCCCCTTCAGAATGTCGAAAGCTCAAAAGACTGAAAACCAAAATATCTAAAACTCAAAATATCGGAAATGGAATTTGACCTTTCTCCAGTGTTGTGCAATGCTGGAGTTTGTATATATAATTAGCAGGGGGGTCTGGGGGTTGCACATGAGGGCTGCGGGAGATTGGCTTGTACCCTACATTAAAAATATTTTCGATATTTTGAGTTTTAGACATTTTGATTTTCAGTTTTGAACTTTTTCTCTTCTGTCACTGACCTTTGGTTCGATACCTCTCAACTGTACAGATTTTTGCAGAACGTCCAGATTTTTGTCGCATATTTTTGGTCTGTTTCTCATAAAATTGCAGTTTTCTGGCAAATCATTGAGGGCTGTGTCGTGTTCTTTTATCTAAGAAAGAAGACGCGGGACAACTGTGTGCTGTTGCTACCAACTCCAAACTTTATTGACCAGCCAACGTACAATACAATCAACATCCTTCCTGTCTCACAGCCCTTACGTCATGCACCTCCCCGCCCCCATAGAGCATTAGCTAAGGCAAGACAACTCAGTCCATTGAATACACCACATCTCCTTTTCTAAAAAAACCCTTTTCACTTATTACAAAACCCAGATCTATTCAATTTCTACGTCTTCACTACGAACTTGGTACATTGACACGAAATGCTCACTTAGCCATGTTCGGATTACCATAACACAAATGACATTGCTATTTACAGACTGATCTCTACAGATCCAATCGGTCCGGCTTGTTAATAATTCTTCCTGATCTGGTCCTCACAACATCACTATGTACCCGGGTTTCCGGGGGAAGGCCATTGCAAGGTGGCAAGGCCTCAACGGTCTTACTTAACACACTTTCCTGACCCACAGGGTTAGATTTACACTCAGGCTCAGGTAAAAGAATCAGATGCACCCGGTTCCTCCGCACAGTCCCTTGGGGCACGTCTACCTTAAATGACCTCGGCGAGTAATGTTTGTGATCTACAGTACCTGGGGTCTTCATATCTGTCACCCACACCTGGTCACCGGGCAACACATCACCCAGCGGCCTTGCCCGATGGCGTCTGTTGTAGTTTGCCGCATTATACACCCTCTTCTCCTCCTCTCTCCCCACGAGCCTTCTCCAGTCAGGCAGCACGGGGTCCAACTGTGAAGGATGAATCGGAAGAGAAGTCCGCAACCGATGTCCCATGAGAAGTTCCGCAGGGCTATAACCATTCTGCAGTGGCGTTGTCCTGTACGCCAGAAGAGCCATGTACGGATCGACACATTTTTTAAGCAGGTTCTTCACGGTCTGAACCGCATGTTCTGCCTCCCCGTTACTCTGCGGGAACCTGGGGCAGCTTGTGACATGCTCGAAGCCATAAGCAGTCGCGAAATCCGCAAAAGACTGCCCTGAAAACTGAGGCCCATTATCAGACACGAGGACCTCTGGGATACCATGGCGAGCGAAGAAAGACTTTAGGTGGGTGATGACCTCGTTGGATTTGCTATGTTTCAATAATGCGATCTCCAGAAACCTGGATAAGTAATCCACAGCAAGAAGGTAAGTATGTCCTTTTAGTTCAAATAAATCCGTGCCCACTCTTTGCCATGGTCTGTCTGGACATTCAGTTGGGATGAGGGGCTCAGGAGGATTCCTTCTCTCTGAGATGCACGTCCTGCATCCCAAAACCATGTCATTTATCTGTTGGCTGAGCCCAGGCCACCAGACAGTCTGGCCGGCTCTGGCCTTGCACTTCACAATGCCTTGATGTCCCTCATGTAATTTCAACAACACCTCATTACGCATGGCAGAGGGGATAACAAGGCGTGAATCTTTTAACAGCAACCCATCTTTCACTGTTAGTGTAGAACAATCTGGCCAGTAGCTCTTCAGTAAGGGTTCCTGGTTCGCATACAGCGGCCACCCCTGACTGCACAAGTCCATAACCCGCACACACACACTGTCTGCTTTCAGCTGCTCCCGTAGTGTCTGGAGGAAGGATGGCTTCACCTGCATGTTTTCCACAATGCTGTTCACGTAGATATCCGTGTCCTCCATTAACTTTGTTTCCTCCAGTGTTAGCCTGGTTTTAAGTGGAGAACGTGACAAGGCATCTGCCACCCACAGTGATTTTCCTGGAGCGTACTGCACTGTGTATGAGAACTGCATCAGTCTCATCCTGAAGCGTTGGATTCTAGGCGGTAGAAGATCCAGCGCCTGACCTCCAAGCAATGAAACCAGGGGTTTGTGGTCAGTTTCTAGACAAAACGATTTACCTAATAGGTAGTCTCTGAAGCGTTCACATGCCCAGGTAGACGCTAGAGCCTCTTTCTCAACCTGGGCATATCTTTGCTCTGTAGGTGAGAGTGACCTTGATGCGTATGCCACAGGTCTCCAGCCGTCCTCCCATTGTTGCTGCAGCACGCTCCCTAACCCAAAGGATGATGCATCCGCAGAAACCTTCGTATACCTGTTCGGGTCGTATACAGCCAAAACTGGAGGTGAGGTGATCGCACCTTTTAAGTCATTGAATGCCTTTTCCTGATCCCCCCCCCAGTACCAGCTGTTCTTTTTCGATAATAAGTCTCTCAGAGCCCTATCCCTCTCAGCCAAATGGGGGATGAACTTTCCCACCTGATTCACCATGCCCAGGAAACTCCTGAGTTCTCCTACTGTAGCAGGTGCTTCCATCTCCGTGATGGACGCGGTCCTCCTTGGGTCTGGGCTTATGCCAGAATCTGTGATGACATGGCCCAAGAAGGTCATTTTGCTCCTCAACAGGTCACATTTCCCCACATTCAGCGTAATGCCTGCCTCTTCCAGTCTCTTTAATGCCGCGTGAAGCCGGGCATCGTGTTCCTCCTGGCAACGACCCCAGACCAGCACGTCGTCCATGTGGCAAATCACACCCTCTAGTCCTTCAATGACCTCTGCCATCATGCGTTGAAAGTGTTCGGGTGCAGAGTTAATGCCAAAGGGAAGGCGATTGAAGCAAAACCGCCCAAAGGGGGTTATGAATGTGGTAAGCGCAGCCGACTCCTCTGACAAAGGAATTTGCCAAAATCCCATATTGGCATCCAGTTTACTAAACACCTTCGCCCCGGCAAGCATCCCAAGACTCTGCTCAACCGAGGGCAGCACGAACCTCTCCCTGCATACGTATTCATTTAACTTAGTGTAGTCTACACATAGTCTCAGTCTGTTACTGTCTTTCTTTGGGACGACCACCATGCCTGCACACCAGTCAGTAGGTTCCTCCATTCTGGTAACGACACCCAGCGTCTCCATCCTCATTAACTCCTCCTTCACTTTCCCCATCAATGGTAGGGGTATCCTCCTGGGGGTCTTCAGAGAGTATGGCACCGCATTTGGCTGAAGCTTTATGTGGTATTTCCGCTGCACTACCCCCAACCCAGAACACAGTTCAGGGTATGAGGTCTTCAAAGACTCCATGGTGATAGTGTCAACCCGCTTCAGGAGACCCAGCCCCAAAATAGCAGGAAGACCTAAAAGCGGCGTGCGGAGTCCTTTAACAACATACACTTTCTCGCATGTCTGTCTTTGTCCATAACCAAGCTGAAGCTCCAAGGATCCTGTAACCTCCAGTGGCGTCCCTCCAGGACCCAACAAGGGTTTCTCCGGCTGCTGGAGCACAGGAGCATTCTTTCCACTGAACAAGTTGTCCAGGTCTGACTTGGAAATAACAGTAACATCCGCCCCCGTGTCAAGCTTGAAAGTCATAGATGTGCCCTCTATTTGAACCTCCACAATCCAGGAATGGTTCCCGGAGGAGACAGAACCAAGGAAGAAGCCCTGTTCTTCACGCTCTCCAAGCTCCTCGTCCTCCTCGATACACTGCACCGCCTTAATCTGCCTGCAGACTCGCTGGTAGTGGCCCTTCTTCCCACACGAGCGACATCTTGCAGCGGTCGCCGGGCATAGGAGTTTATGATGAAATGGGCCCCCACACCTGTAACACTGCGAAATCGGAGCGTCCTTACCCTTTTGCGTCTGTCGCTGGAAAAGCGGTGTCAAGGACTTGCCCCAACCTTTCGAGGTCTCCAGCCGGCGCTTGGTGTCAAGTGGTGTCTGCACAGCGTTCACACTATACTGCAGGGCACTACTGTCGCACCTCAAAGCCGTCTGCTGCTTCTTAACCTCCTCCGACTGTCTGGCCATGTTTACAGCTCTCTCCAAGTCCAGCTCTTTTTCCATCTGCATCCGCTCGGACAGTCTGGTGTCAGCCAAACCCACAACAATTCTATCTCTTATGAGCTCATCGTGCAGCGTCCCATAATTGCAGTGTTCAGCTAAGGCATGCAAAGCAGTAACAAAAGCATCAACAGTCTCATTCAGTTCTTGTTTTCGCATGTTAAATCGTGCCCGTTCATAAACAATGTTCTTTTTGACAATAAAAAATCTTTCGAAGCCGTCTTTCACTTTGGCATACTCCTGATGCTCTGCATCGGTTAGCTTTAGGCCTCTCAGGACATCGTCTGCCTCATCACCCATGCAGTATATCAGGGTGTTCACCTGGTTCCCTTCTGGGTTTGAAGATAAATTGCTGGCCTGACGGAACCGTTCAAAACGGCGTATCCATCGTGTCCATTCATGAGGTTTGGAGAAATC
Organism: Protopterus annectens; assembly: GCF_019279795.1. NCBI lineage: Eukaryota > Metazoa > Chordata > Ceratodontiformes > Protopteridae > Protopterus > Protopterus annectens. Next base: position 346,223,260 of record NC_056742.1, read on the forward strand.
AAAGGGCTCCGGCGGCTGAATGCTAAACGTAGCATTGGGAGCGCTAGCCGCCATGTTAATTCTAGCTCGCGGCTGCCGACCATTCTCTTCGTCCGACATGTCCGCTCCCCACGTCACTAGGCCACTCGTACGGTCTTCAGCAAGTGTTCAGCAAACCCAGGCACAGCCACACAGCACTTCTGACACCATGTCGTGTTCTTTTATCTAAGAAAGAAGACGCGGGACAACTGTGTGCTGTTGCTACCAACTCCAAACTTTATTGACCAGCCAACGTACAATACAATCAACATCCTTCCTGTCTCACAGCCCTTACGTCATGCACCTCCCCGCCCCCATAGAGCATTAGCTAAGGCAAGACAACTCAGTCCATTGAATACACCACAGGCTGAATTCAGAAAATAATGGCAGCTATTTGAATTTCAGACTTCATACCCTTCAGAAAATTCATACTACTGCAAAACATATTATTCTATCAACTTCATAAGTTTGTAAGAGCAATATTTAAAAAGTGTCCCTATTTTTGGGCCTTTTATGCCCCCTTTATTTATGGCTTTGTCCAGATTTTTTTGCTTTACCTTGCCAATTTGCATTGAAACTACTCCCACAATTTCTGTATGCATTACGCCACCGTTTCAAACGTCACATATCAAAGACTGCAAAAACCAATCTTGGCTCACCTTGTACTTATGAATATTCATCTCTACTCCTCCCCTTAATGTGAACACATGATTCGCCGCCCCCCTTAATCGGCGTATCAAGGATTAGTTGAGGGCGAGCCTCCGTAGTAAGGCCGCTTAATGCCTTGATCTGCGCGAGGACCGATTTCAAATCGTGAGTGCTGCAGCCTTTTGTAGGAAAATTGTGCGAAGGAACTTGGCTCTAGTGGAAGTAAACAAAGCGACAAGAAGCGGAGTTGTGAATTTGGCAAATAGTGAAACGATAAAATATTGGACGCAAATATTTGGTAAGGTGTATTCTGTTCTGTCAAGCGCTTCTAGTCCTTTCTTTTCGTAGCAGTGATGTTAAAAGAATGGGTAGTATCGTTTCTTTAATAAGTGTAGGATGTTGAAGTAGGTCTTCTACTGGCTGGCTGGCAGGGGAGGACACTAAACAAGCCAGGATGTATAAAACGAGCGACTTCACTGTTGAATTGTAACCATTGCTCGTATGACATTTAGGTGTTGCAACACCTACCAAAGCTAGCCAATATTTATATACAAGTCTGCGTGTTATTGCGTTCCCAAATCCTGCAGATCCCCTCCTGTCTTTCGCTCCCTTTCTTCCGTTATTATAGCGGAATCTCGTGTAGTATAATCCGCGGTAAGTACTTGTTTTAAATAAATAATGGATAATTCTTGATGTTTCAGTTTAGCCATCTTCTACAGGGACTCCTTTAGAGTTGCGTCACAACCATACAACGATGACATTATAAGTAGTTTCCAATTTGCGTGTCCCGTGACGAAGGGTTTGTAGTCATCTCAAGTTTAGTGCATGCACCTGCCTTTCATCCCAATTGATGTACACGGCTCCAATTTATCAGGTTTTAAAACCGTTGTTTAAGTGAAGCGCGTCCATTTGGGGGTTATTCAGTTCTATAAACCCCTTAAAGTACAGCGATGTGCTTTTTACTTGTCATACTGAACATTGTGATCTGTGTCGCTTTTCCTTCAAAAGCGATGCTGATATTTTACTACAGGATGATTCTTAATACCACCAAGAAATAACCTTGTTGTTTAATGCTTTTGTTGCATGTAATAAGACCTCTATTTGCACTTTACCATGTGCTCTGCATACAATCATTTAACTTTCTTTGCAGCTTTTCTTTGGGTAGCCTGTACAGTCTCTCTTATACCAGGGTTTAACTTAGCTGCGTGTATGATTCTGTTGCCTAATACGTCTGCATACACTAACTTTTTTTTGCATTTTTTTTCTTGGCAGCCTGTATAGGCTCTTGCCAGGGTCTAATTTAGTTGCTTGTATGATTTGTGTGTGTAGGTAGGTAAACGTGTAGAAATGTGCGTTTTATTCATGTCCGTTAACTTCTAAGCAGTTTATCTTTTTAAAATCTGGACTTCTGTTAGCTTTCTCTTATGCAGGGGCATACTTTCAACTCCAAACGCCCCCACCCACTACTGTCACCAACCACCGCAGTATATTCTATTTTATGGAATGCTTTCTGTTTCTAGTTTCACTCCTTTAATTATGCTTTTGGTCTGCGCTTCAGTTGGTAAAGTGAAGTATAGGTCAGTAGTAACCAGTGAAGTATGTCCGTATACTTCCTGGTTATGCAACTCTTCCTGTGGTATATACAGAGACAGGTACTAGTAGGCAGTTCTGTTTAATCAGACTACCTTTTTTTAGTTTTATAGTATACTGAAATCTCTCTACTCGGTCTGTCCTTTGAGTTTCCTGATATGGAAGTGGCACACTGCAGTCTTTTTTTGAAAGATTGAGGTAGACTGGTCTGCATTTTGTGGAAATGATAATATGGACCAACAGACTGTGATCACATGGTGCCTAGCATATTAACAATGTGTTCTTTGAAAATTGGTGCTGAAATTAAATTTGTATGCTATTTTAACACACAGAATGCTGAGCAATTTTCAAGAACAATAAAATATATCAAATTCATCTAATAAAGCCATAAAACTAGTAACATGCACCAATAACCACCATGTTTGGGGCAGTCCTTAAGTTGCAAAAGCTGAAAGTTCTAAAGGGATAAAGCCACTATCATGAAGGCTTCCAATTTAATAATTGGATTGACCCTCCACCTCCAGCAGCCTCCAAATAGCCAATCCAATGTTCTGGACGTCTAGGATACTGCATGTAGGTGTGAACCAACAGCTATTATGAGTGCAGCACACGTGTAATATAAATAGCATGGAAAGTCTTGGTGAGTGACTTGGCAAGCTATCTGTGGTGTAAGTAAAGACAGTTGTTGCAGTGAAATGTTTTGTATGTTAAAGAAAAACTTTACATTATGGATATCTTAAACAGATAAGATCATTGCCCTGAAGATTGTTTTTATTTTACCCTAAAAATACAAATGCAGTAGTAAGGATAGTGTATTGCCATACCATTTCATTAATGCTATTTCTTGAATTCTAAAATGTGGCAAGGTTGAGTCTGGGAAGCTTCTGATTGTTTATATCTTTGTTTCCACTGTATCCAGTTTTAAACCACATTTGTTTTCAGTGACATAAGCAGGAGTTGGTTGTACTTGCTATCAACAAAGGAAAAGGCATCTCCTTAACCTCAACTTTACTCCACTGTATTATCCTATTTCTTTTGGTATAGCATACTTTCCTGTGGTGTCATGTCAGTTGGGCTTGTGGCTGAGAACAGTAGCATTAGTGTTTGTTTTGTAGAGTCTCAGTAACACTTTGACTTCTGGACATTCAGGTAAGTTGTGGTGATTCTAAGGTTCAATCTGTGTAGATTTTCATCTTGGTATTTTGTTTCTTTGTAGCAAAAATAAATGTCATGAGCAGTGTTGTATGAGAGTAATAGTAATGGAGTTTGGTTGCATTGCTAGAGCAGTCCCACAAAAGCATTTTTCTTTTCTGCATATTTGTGTAGAGAAACGTTTGAAAAACAAATCTTGTAATTTCTATTTGTTTAAATGCAGCTTTCTCAATATTTTGACAATAGCATTATATATCAATTTTGTTTGTCCAGAATGTTGTGCATTCCCTTCCTTTTTCTGAGTAATAGTAGTCTCCCATTCAGTGTAGAGTTGAAACAAAGCTGTTTCCAGTCCCTTCATAAATGGCTGTTAGATTCTCCAGATTTGGGGGGTTTCTTTTTCTTCTATTTTCAGAATACCACATTTACATTAATGCATCATCCAACAATTTTGGGTCGGTCAAATAAACTTTTGTTACAAATATTGGCCTTTCAACCAGATTTGACCGACTAAACCCAATTCATTTTTTTTTTAACAGCAGTCTATCCCCTTTGGCTTGACTACTTTACTTAGAATTGCAGTATGTGTAAGCAGGACTTGATCTGCTCCTTTGCATCTATTTTGAACTAGTTACCTTCATTATTCAGAACTAGTTACTGTCTCTATTATGCCGTGCTACTGGCAGTTGAGTCTTTATTGTATTAAAACCAAGATCATAATCTACTATTAAAGAATAAAATGTCCTGAAGTCTGGACTTTAGCAGCATTTGAAAGTTACTAGATGTCTTGCTTGTACTTGGTGATAGAACTTTGCTTGATAGTTTTGATATTAATAACTTATTTAGATGGGTCATTTATGCTGCACTACTTGTCTGGAAGTTTTGTTTATAATGCTTCATTGTTGTCTTAATAGGTCTAGGAGAGGTCTTGAAGCCTGTAAAGCAAAGAATCTATGATGCCAAGATCATTACCTTGTTGGATATTTCAATCTACAAGGGGTCACGTTATCATTTCCAGAAAATCAGGACTACAGTTCTCCAGTTACTGCTGCCCAACTAGGCTCCATAAGGTGAGAAAAAGCACTCTTGCCAACTGGCCACTTACACCTGTATTGGTAAGGCATGCATATGCTAATAAAGTGCTTGGGTTACAGAAACGTCAGCGTCATCCATATCCAGAAGAAGACTTTCAGTTTCAGTTAAGCCCATCCTACATTACCAGTATTTTGAGAGCTAATGAACTATCTTACAGATTTTCAGAGTATGATGGTCAAAGTCCTAATACAGTTATAAAATTTGAAAGCAATCAACTTGCTGCTAATTCTCCTAATGAAGATCGTAGAAGTGCTGCTACTTGCTTGCAGACCAAAGGGATGATGTTTGGAGTCTTTGATGGACATGGAGGGTATGCATGTGCTCAGTCTGTTAGTGAGAGATTACTGTACTATACTGCTGTTTCTCTTATGCCTCAAAGTACCATTCAGGACATTGAGTTTGCTATGGAACGTATGAAACCAGTACTACCAATTTTGCAGACCTACAAACACCCAAATGACTATGTGTACAGAGAAGTGGCTTCGATTTACTTGGCTCATCTCCGGATGTTTTGGCAAGAACTTTTAGATCTTGAAATTAAAGGACTCACTGTGGAGGATGCTCTTGCTTCTGCATTCAGAAGGTTGGACTTGGACATATCACTTGAGGCGCAGGCCCCTTCAGACCATGACTTGTTCAAAAATGTTGCCCTTCAGGTTGCCTTTTCTGGGGCTACAGCTTGCGTTGCTCATGTGGATGATATAAATTTGCACATTGCCAATGTAGGTGATTGCAGAGCTGTTCTAGGAGTTCAGAATGAAGATGGAACTTGGGAAGCAGTACATCTTACTTGTGATCACAATGCTACTAATGAATCTGAATGTTTGAGGATCAAATCGGAGCATCCTAAGGAAGAAGGGGAATCACTAATAGTTGATGATCGCTTGCTGGGTATCCTGATGCCTTTTAGGGCATTTGGTGATGTTAGATTTAAATGGAGCAAAGAATTGCAACAGAGCATTCTGGAAAACAGCTGTGACTTGAAAGCTTTAAACATTTATCAGTACACTCCTCAGCATTACTCAACTCCTCCATACTTAAGTGCTGAGCCTGAAATATCTCATCACAAGTTAAGACCACAAGACAAATTTCTCATCCTTGCTTCAGATGGATTATGGGACATGTTGAGTAATGAAGAAGCTGTAAAAATTGTTGCAGAGCATCTTACAGGTATTTCTCTTCAGGAGTCTGAATTCCCAGTTGAGAAACCAATAAGTTTAGGACACATGCAGAGTGTCTTGCTCAAAAAGAGGGCCAAAATTGCTCATTTCCATGACCACAACATTGCAACTTATTTGATAAGGCATGCTATTGGAACAAATGAATATGGAGAAATTGAAATGGAGAGGCTGGGTGCAATGCTCAGTCTACCAGAAGACCTGGCTCGAATGTACAGGGATGACATCACTGTGACTGTTGTTTATTTTAATTCTGATGCCATCCAAAGGATTCACAGAGACCAAGGGTTTTAGTGCTGATGCATTTGTCTTTTTTTTTTTTTTAAGTTTAATATGTAATAGACTTTTTTTAGCTTGGCAACTCATTGAAAACATTTTAAACTTGGAAATGTCTGCTGAGAGCTTCAAACTTGATAGATTTGGTTTGTTTTTGATCTGGGAATGTCTGCTGCTTACCCTAAGCATAATGTGTGCAATACTTTTAAACTGCTCGTATAATATATTTAAATAAACACTTTTATATCTAATATACGCTAGAATGTGCTGTGTTTTCTAAATCTGTGTGAAGCAAAATGTTTTTGTCTGAAGGATCTAAAGTTTCTTTAATTTAAATGGTCTTTTTTTTTTTATTCCCACATTGCTAACTTTTTACAATGACTTTCAAAGTGAATTGTATAAAGTCTAATTTTAATGTCCATATCTGAGTACTAGCTTCATGTTTTACTGTGGGCTTTTCCTAATTTATCCAACTTTGTTAAAACTGGGGCTTTGTACCCTACCCACTCCATTTGGATTACGTCTACAAGGCACTAATCTGGAATTTCCGATGCCGATTTTTGTTAGGGTGATCACATTTGTAGAATTTGACTTTTGAATTATCGTTGACTGAAAATACTAAAGCATCTCCCAGGTAGGTTTTATATAGTTATCTTTCTGTATATTGCGTGTATTTGAGAAGGACCCAGTGAATTGACAGTGCTGACAGTGTTTATGAACTAGAAGCAAAGTAATAAACTGCTTAACCATATATTGTATATAAAAAGTTTATCTAGGCATCTTTGCTATGATCTTACCAGGGATGTTTGTACTGGGAATGTTATAGGGATGCTCCCTTTGTGAAATAACTGTTTTGACCACTATTACCATGTCCAGGATTCAGAAAGGGTGGCTGCTAAGCAGTAAACCCTAACACTGGTAGAAAGTCGCTGACCAAGCTTCTGTTGGATTCAGAGATGGGCCCACTGCACTGATTCTACATTGCTGGTCGAACTGGAAGTAAGCTGTCTTCACTGCCATGCAATATGCAAGTGATTCATTCTGGGCTAGTGGCCCGTACTAATTAGATGTTCTCTGCCTTGGAAATATTTGTGGGAAGAGGATTTACATCACTGAGTGATGGGGAGTTGGACGCTTAGTGGAGATGTATCTTTGTGTGTGTGTGTGTGTGTGCATGTGTGGGAGAATGTATTGGAACAGACACCCCCTTTATTCATAGGCTTCCAGTGCTAATTACCTCTGAAAAGTGCTGTTTTGTGTACCGGTGGTAATGCCAACAGAGTCCAGTCCTACAGGTTCACCAATAATTAAGTCTTTCTTGTTGCAGCTTGAACATGTATTGAATTGTTTTTCTTGTATTTGTGTAAAGCCGATTGCTTGTTGGCTGTTGCAGTTTGAGAGGATAGGGATCAGAATCCCACGCCATGCCTTATGTTGGTATAGCTTGATAGTAGAAATTAAATTCATACTTTTCAGGAGTCTATTGCAGATTAATATTGTTTTATGCCTTTAAATTACAGACCCAGATTCCTCTAGGATTTTGCACCTCCCTTTCATATGTGGAATGATGGGTTTAAGGGAATGTGTATGGGGGGATTAACAGTAGTAGTGACTTAAGATGGGCTAGATGGATTTGCGGTTAACTATGGATTCTATGAAGCACACATTTAATTTGGTGACTGTTAGACGAGGAGTTGTATCTGGGTATCTGCTGCGGTCATTGTTTCCTGGGTTGAGGAGTGATTGAGAGGACTAGAATTTCTTGTTGTCTCTATGGGTGTATATATGGCTATATTGAATGTGAGAATAGTGTGATTTTTCTCTCGTGGGAGATTTGTCTGGTCATTTTCATTCTTTAACCGTGTAGTTCATGCTTTCTCCATCTTCATTAGGATTTTGCATGACTTGGTGAGCCAAGGGACATGGTTAATTTTTATTCTTTTTTTTACGCTGTGGTGCCAGTGTGTTAAAAACACTTGGTTCTGCTGAAATATTCGACTGCCTTGTTAAGGGGGAGTATCTAGTCTATAGCTTTCAGAGATTCAATGATTATTGAATTTTCGTAGGTTGCATACATTTTTGAACTGTTCTAGCCAGGTTACTCACTAGTACACCTTTTGTATACTACCACACTATTTTAAAAATCTTGTGTGGGTTTATTTCCATACATGGCTTGTGTCTTTACATCAGGAGACGTACTGCAATGATTTTCTCTCAAGGCTTTGTGTTCTGCCTTCTGTGGGTCCCTAGTGGTTCCACAAGTGAGGAAACCTCTAGTTTCCACTGTTTTTGGGTGTCCCTGCATCTGTAGGACCTACTGCTATGTTGACTGTTGGAATGTTCTGTGCTGGCCTACTTTCCCAGATTCCTTAATTGTTTTTCTCCTTTTGTTTGCTTTTTTTCTGATGCCCTGGCTCTAGCTGCAACACTTATTTTCTTTATGCTTGTCGACTTAACTTTACTTTCTCCATTAACTAACCTGGACAGAAACTGTTTGTTGTATGTAATCCTTCCATTTGATTTTTATTATCTTACACTGTGTGTAATCGTGACGGTCAGCTTCAACAGAAAAAACAGTCCTGCAAACATGGCAGATCTGTTTAGGATGAGCTAAATACAAGAATGAATATGAATATATATATATATATATATATATATATATATATATATATATATATATATATATATATATATATATATAATTTTTTTTTTTTTTGCTTATTCTGTGATACCTTTTATCTTGAAAGTGTTGTCTAATGTAACACGTTCATCTCTGCAAAAGAAAATTGCAAGACTGCTTATGCTTTTTTGCCCATCATGATGTGCGTATCACTTAAATCCATTAGGCTGTATGAATTGGTAATGTGTGGTTTTCTGTGTTTCTGAACTCTGCCTAAATCTTTAATGTTTAGAATACCTAAATCCTTGCAGCACATTAACATTATTTGAATGCATATTTCATAGTTTGACTGTATGGCACAACTATGTTAATATAGGCCAAGGAACTCCTGGAACAGGGGCATGATATAGTTTAATGGTGCATATTCATTGCTCACTAATCCTGATCCACTGAGTGCTTGTTTAGCTGAACATGTCCATAACAGGCTTTGTAACAAGAGGACTCTTTGTTCCTGGGAGGTATTGTTCCTTCCCCTTCAAAGTATCCATCTCACCACTATGAGCACATCCATATGCAGAAATGGAGCGTGAACCACACCAGTAGCTTAACTTTCATTGTCCACTGATGACTGATTACACACCATGACTGAACATAAGTAGTTTGATTTCTATGTGGATTTAAAAAAAAAATACATGAGATTTGATCCTTTTGATCTGTGATTACAGCTTCATCTTTATCTGCAAAACATCGAAAAGCAGGACTTGGCTACACTTTGAAAACTTTTCCAGGTTATCTAGCCTCTCCCCTTTTGCTCATAATCCTCCAATAAGGTCCATCTCCAGATCTCTTAAGCTGCACTTACATTTGTCACTCCCAAGTTAATGCCCCACAACTATTGATGTCCTTCATTTCTCACTTTTGCTGCCAGTCCAAATGCCATATTTAACTTTTGTTCTGGGACGTCTTCACTGTGCTGATTTTACTGAGCCATTTGCAGATAAATGCTCCATTGGATTTCCTTAACCTCCTTTTCTTTGTATTGAAAGTTCATCATCCAGGAAAGGGGACTGTTAGTATGGAAGGCAGATTCCATATAAAGATGGACAAGACAAAGGGCCTGTTCCTTTTAGGTGCTACGCAAGAAAATACTTGGTGTACCCTTTCAGACCTTTGTTCCCAAAGCTGTTCACAGCTATCTGTCCTCCTTTTAGTCATTTATCTGGAGAATCAAGAGTTAAGCTTTTGACAGAGTACTATGGCTAACTCTGTCAACCCCGAGGTTCAGCTGCCTTTTAAGAAAGACTGAAGTCTCTCTGATTTGGCCGCTATCCAGCCTCCACCAGATATCTCTCTTAGGGAGAATGAAGACCTTGAGGAATGTTTGGTATCCATGCCAGTTCCCTCTGCTATGACCCAGTCAGAGGCTGGCATGAAACCTGCTTCTCACATGTCCTCTAAGCCTTTGCATATGTCTGCCACAGGCATTAATGGGGAACAACCTGCTAATCCTGTTTGAAGGGCCTTGGTGGATTCCCTAGATTTTTAGTTCAGGAAGAAGAGCCTGGTACTCTTAGAATCTAGGCATGGCTCTGAACCACCTAATTTTGTCAAAGCTGACATCACACTAAAAAGAAACGGTAAACTAAACCTATTTCATCCATTGCTAAGGATCGACAAAGAATGCGGGACTTTAACCAGGGATTGTTTAATGCACTTATGGCCTTGAAGCCCCCCAGGGTTTGTCTGTTCCTGCTACTCCTTGGTCTTTTACTCCCCTCCAGGAGGCTTAAAGATTCTGATACCTCTGAGTTGGATACTGGAGAGGAGTCCTTGGCCTGTTCCTCACAGATTCCTTCTCCCTTAGACTATGCATCTTTCTCCCATTGAGAGTTGTCCAAGTGTTCCATCATATGGACTTGTGGTATCCATAAAAGTGGAATTGTTCCCAAGTGTCAGTCTTAAAGATGATATGAGGTCCTGCAAATGAAATCTCCTGCTACTTTGGCTGCTCCTCCAGTGCTTGCTGCTCTACAGGATACCTTTTGCAGCTGCTTTTGTAGCTTCACACCCTCCAGGCCCAAAGAAGCCAGACTGCTTTTGTAAGGTTCTTCAAGCTTTCAAATAGTGATCTTCACAGTTTCTACATCAAGCCTTCTAAACTTCTGGCCTCAACTCCTTTTGGGCAAAGACACGGTTATGGAGAGACTGGGAGGTGTATACTTCTGCTACCCTGGCCTTTAGGACCATTAACGCATATGACCAGGCATGTTTTGGCACTCGGTCCTGGTTTGGGGAGGGGGGGTTGTCGGACTTGCCTGACTCTTGACAGTAATACTGCTGCCTTTTCCTTGCTTGGCTCTGATTTCTCAAGTGGCGTCATCTGGGGCTGCTACTACTTCACGTTCTGTCATGAAGATATTTCTGGTTATGCCTGCAGGCCTTTACTAATTATACTAAGGCTAAACTTTAGGATTCCCCCTTGGATAACCAGAATCCTTTTGGCACTGATGCTACAGAACTGTTCATAACAGAGCTAAACTTAAGGTTGTGCAGGATCTTGAACATATTTTTCTCAGGTTCCAAATTTCACAGGAAATGTCTTTCCAAAGCTGCATTTGTGACAAATCTGCCTCCATCTGACATTTCTGCTCTGAGTTCCCTTATCCTTAAGCTTTTTCTATTTCTGTTTGGCAACAGATTACCAGGGACTCTTGGGTCCTTTCCATTATTCATCACCATTATTTAATGGCATGGAAGTCCCTTCTGCCTTTCTCAGGTCTTCCTTATCCTCCTCCAGAACAACTGCCTCATTTTCCAGTTATCCTGAAGGATCTGTTTGATCATGGGGCTATCGATCTGCCCAGTTTCTCTGTATGGAACAGGTTTTTATTCCAGAATGTTCATGTTTCTTCCTCAGTACAAAGGAGAGCCATTCTAGATCTTTCCTTCTAAATCTTTCTAAAGACTCCTTTCAGGGTACTGTTTCTGTTCCTTCTCTTGCCTCTCCAGGCCTTTGGTCTCTGGATCTAAAGGATGCCTATCTTCATGTCCCCATTCATCCTCTTCAGGAAGTTTTTAAATTTCTGTTTTTCTAGAGGTCATTTTTTGGTTTTGCCTTTGGTCTTCTTACAGCCCTAAAGGTGTTCACTAAATCTTTGGCCTCTGATACCCAGGGGATTCGGGTATTCTGATATCTTGACCTGCTACTTCGGGCTTCTTCTCTACCCCAGCTGCTTCAGAGTCTGCACTTTACTGCACTGCTTCTGCAAAGCCTGGGCTTTACTGTCCGTCTCAAGTCTATTCTGACTCCTTATGTTGGCTTCTCTTCCACCTCCAAGGTTCTCTTCCTGGCTGCTTACTTTTGTCTTTGCCTGTTCTCTGTTTTGCTTGCCAGGGGATTTGAGTCCTGGTTTTCATGGCATCCACCATTCCCATGATAACCTTTGTTAGGTGTCCCATGAGAGTTTGTGATATCTTAAAGCTGTTTGGCTCCAACATTGTCACCCTCTGGAATTTCTAGACCCTCTCTTATCCTGTTTCAAACTAGATTCTTTAGTGGATTTAACAAATCTCTCTAGGTCCAGGTCTAACTTTCAGTCTCCTTCTCCTGCTCAGGCACTCTTCAGATTTCTCAGATCTGGGGTGGGGGAGCCTCTTCCAAGGTATCTGGCCCTACAATAAGATGAGACTACATCAACATTAGGGATGAGTACTACCCTCCTTGTTCTGCAGGCTTGCCAAATCCTTTTGGTACGGGCCCTCCTAAAGGTATTTACAGATGACAATACCATAGTCATATGATATCAACAGAACAGTAGGGCACAAAGTCTGTCTTTTTTGCAGACTGTCTATTCGGGCTTGGGACCTTGCTATCTGCCATCCTAGCACTCTCCAGGTAGCATATATTCCCTCAAGAGCACAACCTAGTGGCAGACTCCTTGAGCAGGTTGAAGACACAACCTCATGAATGGGTGCTTCACAGGAAGGTGTTTTGTGACATATCAATAGATTACTCAAGTGAACCCACCCCCCCCCACAAATGGACAAATTCCTCTATTCTGTTTCAGAGCTCCACATCCACTGCCTTGCATGGTGGATGCCATGTCTATTTATTTTTTTCTTGGAATGGAATGCTCCTGTATGCCTTTCTTCTTCCTTTACTTCTCAGGATCCTGCCCAACATCATGAAGGGCTTATCCAGAATTTTGCTGTTGATTCCCTTTGGGCCCAGCCAGTAGTGGTTCCCCCTTCTGTCTCACCTGGCTAGGGGCAGTCATTACAAGTTACTGCATTCCATGGATCTTCTCCACAACACAAGGGAGGTCTCTCACTCACATTTTTCTACACTTCAGCTGATGCATTTTGATCCCTTTTGGATGCCAGATTTCATAGGACATGTTTCATGTTCTGCAGGAGACCAGGAAACCCACTACCAGAACATGTGTAGCTAAATGAAAAGATATTTTCTGTTTGGTGTGTTGAGCATAACCAGGGTCCTTTTTCAGTGGGGAGTCCCTTCTGTTTTTTTTTTCCCATTTGTGTGACTCGCTCAATGCTGGCTTAGCATTTTATTAAAGCTTATTTGCCAACAATTTCTGCCTGTCTGCCTTTTATCCCTCATTTGGCTTCTTGTTTTGAGGTCAAGCAATTTCTTAAAGGTGTCCTTTTATATTGGGCTTCTAAGACTGCCTATTTCTCATCTTTTGGATCTTTAATTTTGTCCTAGAAAAACTCACTCTGGCCCCATTTCAACTTGCTTCCTCCTCTCTGCAACATTGCACTTGGAAGACTGTTTCATTAGTAGATCTTACTTTAGCTAAGAGGATTTCTGAACTTTAAGCTTTTGTGGCAGTTCCTCCACACTTTTAGGGACAGGGTGTCCCTGTCTGTGTACTAATTCTTTTATGCCCAACGTGGTTACTCTCCCTGGATCAGTCTAACTGCCTTCCATTTTTCCTTTACAGTCTGCTTGTGAGAAGGTGCTTCAAACTTTGGATTTACATAGCGCAAATATTTGGTCAAAAGAAAGGCCTTTTTATCACCAGGACATTGGGTTTGGTGGTCTCTAAGCAAAGCATCTCTTCCTGAATTTCTACAGTAATTTCCCTTTGCTGTTCTTTTTGTGGTAAGTGGCTTTCTACTTAAGTTTGAACTCATTCCACTATGGCAGTTGCCTCTTCTGGTGCGTTTTTTCAGGGTTCTGGATACAAGCTCACTCTAGAAGCTGCTACTTGGTCCTCTGCTCATACTTTTACAAAACACTATTTTCCAGGGCTAGGGTAGGGTTTGCCTGGGGTATCTTTCATGGGTTTGTAGAGGGTTCTTCCTTACCCTACTCCTCCCATTCAACACTGTCTTTTTTGTAATCTCCCACATGAATACTACAACAGTGAAAAAAGGAAGGACATAGTACAGTTGTGTGAGATCTTAACCATATCAGTAGATGTCCTCCTTTTTTTTTATAGATTTCTGCCCCCTTTCTTTCCTTTAACACTTTTCTGACAGTTTTCTTTGCCCTCTCCTTTCCTGAATGGATATGTCTTTATTTTTTTTTTTTGGGGGGGGGGGTGCTGTAATTCTCCTGGGGCACTTCATTTCTGACGGGTGAGCATGTGTGTCACCTTTTATGCCCTCACAGGGAGCATATGTCTGATATGTGCTGCTCTGATGTGAAGGCTTTGGTACGTTGGCTGGATGTTAGGCTGTCCTCTGTAGGATGTCCCTACATTGAGAGGAACACTGCAACAGTGAGAAGTAGGACCTCTACTGTTAGAGTAAGATCTTAGACAACTGTACTTTTTTCAAAAGTATGTTTCTTGAGATTTGTTCCAGTGTTTGTTGCATAACTCTTTTCACATTTTTTTTTCTCCTCTCCAAGTTTATAGCCAACTATCCTCCAGCCCTTTTGCCTTGGTACCATTTTCTTCCTACAGTCTGCACTGGTCTCTTTAGGCAGAGATTTTCTTGCATACGGTAGACTCCCTCTCATCTGGCCCATCTTTAACCAGCCATCAAATTTCTGCCATGGCCCTAAAAGAAGACTATGGAGAACACTTTTCCTCATCTGGGCTAAAGACATTTTGAGTTTTAGACTTCATATTCATTAGAAAAATGCATACTAAAACAGATCCTGTTATTCTAGCTGATCTATAATCTATAAATAATATTGTTTGCTTTTTTCTGATTAACCATTTGTTTATCCAGCCTAAGGTCCAGTCCCTGCGCAGAGTGAGTAAGAGCGAATCTACTGTATTTGGCTTTTTCTAGCTTGCCGATTCAGCATTCCAAGTTTGTTGCAGCTGTGTCCGTAAGTAACATGGGCACCACCCCAGGGCTGAATTTACAATTTTCCATCCGTTGATGCAAACTATGTGAAGAGGGTCAGAGGAGCTCTGCTTTACATGACTAGGAAACATTTTCAAGAGAAGGGGTAATCTCTGAGACGCATCTGTCTGTTCAGCATGTTTTGTTTGTGATGCAGACCAGGTTTAGATACCTAGGTCAGGTGAGCCTTGTGCCATCAGAGCTGTATTTGTGAGCATCTTGTAGGTCAGGCATCGGTAGGAGACAAAGGGATAGGCCTTTTAGTCTAACTGCATAGGGCAACTTTCTTGGATCTGGATGCCATGCTTTTATTTATAAGCTCTTCCATATAGGACTTCCTCACCACTGTGGACACATTGGGGTCAAAGTTAAGATGTTTGTTAATTTGCAGGGTCGGGTCCTTTGACTTCCCAAAGGGTATAATCATGCATTTTCTTTTCTATTTGGTTTTAGTTTTTTCATTTGACGGAGACAGACCCTTCTAAGGGATGTCTGCATTGTCTGGGGTTTCAGAGTGCCCTCAGCTTGCAATTCTCAGCAAACTTAATCAGCCAAAGATGATCTGTGCGAATCTTTACTTCAGAGAAGTATATTCTGAACAGGAGAGTTCGCAGCACTGAGCCCTGTAGCACACCACTAGTGGGTCTGGTATTTGGAGGTTTCTCTGTCTTTATCAGGTCCATGATTATTCTTTCCATAGCCTTTTTTATGACTAGTCAAACTTATGGACCTGTAAATCCCCTGGTCCATTGATGGTCCTCCTTTATGCAGAGGCATGGCTGTTGCTGTCCTCCACTCCATGGGGACCAAGTCAATCCAGAGAATATGGTTAAACAGAGATCCTAGTGGGCCTGATGAGTCCTGTTCCAAGCTGTTTGAGAGGCATCCTGGAATATTGTCAGGACCCATCAAAGCTGTGTCTTTTTAGAGAGTGCAGTGGTGACCTGTACTTTGTTGCTAACTTTTAGATGAATGTTGGAGGGTATTTCTTGTGGGATAACTGGAGGTGAAGTTTTGGGTTGGATTTATTGCCCAGTAGATTTGCTGATCTGGTGGAGTATAGATGAAGCAGTCTACAACTAATTCCACATGTTACTGTGTGTTGCCCTTAAGACTGCAGACGTATTCTGGTTATCCTTAGCTTGGGAGACCATTTGTGCCTCACTTTGCTTTTGAGGACTTGACTAGTCCCTTTATTTGCTTTAGACTAATGAGGGAGATTTTGCTATGTTTTGCACATTCTCTTGCTTTTAGACAGGATTTTCTTTTTTTTGTTGTGCAGCCTTTTTATACCAAAAGTCTTCCAGAATGGGCTTATTTCTGTCTGGTACTACTGTTTCTATGCAGTGTCTATATGGTCATACAGGGCTTTTGTGCATGCCTGTGCACAGGCTCCTGTGTTTTCTGGGTATGTGGGAGCTTGGCAGCTAGATGTTATCACTTAATAGGAGGTAGTTTGCCACAGGAAAGTTATTCACTGCCTTGTGATCTGATATAACCATTGAGGACATCACACTTTGGGGGGGAGGGGTGCAATACTGTCCTATATTTGTGAGTACCATGTCTAGGATAATTGTACCTGTAGTGGAAGTGCAGACTAGCTGCTCAAGGGGATTTGCATTGACAAAGTCTGGACATCATTGAGCTTGCATGTTGGTGGTTGTTTATGCTTCCCAGTTAATGTAAGGGTAGTTGAAGTCACCTGTGAATATGGTATAGGGCTGAATGGTAACTGATTCAAGTAAATTCAGGTATGATGCATGGGTTTCCTGGTTTATGGTGGGGGACCTGTATCTGGCAAGGTATTGGTAATGGATTTTTCCTATGTTTAGTTGGTCCTGGAGTAGCCCAAGCATATCCATGTTTGACCAGCCTTTAGGTGTACTTATTCATAGATTACTACTAGGCCCAACTGCACTAGTGAGCATTTTAAGCCTAGCCAATTATCCTAGTTGAGAACCAAACCCTGCACCTTGTGTTTGTAAGGCAAACACCTTGACCATTATGCCAAACCTAAACCCCCTTTATTTAGTTGGATACACATCCACCTTTTTATCCTTCATGTGGAGTAGGTGATTGGAATGTTTGTATGGCATTATAGCCATGCACTGCCAGGGTACTTCCCATGACTGCGAACCATATTTTGGTGACTACACAGAGTGTCAGCATTCTTCAGAGTGAGGCTTCCTTTCAGGGTCTGCAGTTTCCTGAGAATTCTAGCATTGAGCTGTAACTCTTATCTAGAGTAGATTTTATGTTGGAAGTTTTCTGTGTTTTGCAGTGCCTAAAAAGCCACTATTTGGGGTGGATAACATTTTGGCAAATATTGATAAGCCTGGTGGTGACAGATGAAAACAATCCCTGGCAAAGCAGCATGGCCTGTCAATTATGTCCTCCCAGGCTGACAAATATTGGATCCCAAAGTCATTCATTTTCTGCTGATATTGTGGCATCATACTTGGGAGATGTAGAATGCTTTTTCAGTGCTAGGCTTGTACCTGCCTGTGCCACTTTTCTGAAAGCCCAGTCATGTCTCTCTTCATATAGTCCAGGGAGGTACTTCTCAGGTCATTTACACCCACATGGACTATGTATGAGAACTACTGGTACTTTGGGTTGGTTATTTGAGTGCTTACGTGATCTGGTGAATCCTGGACCCTGACAGACAACTAACTTAACATTCTTATCCAGCCTGGTGAGAAGGGCAACAGTGTCTCACACAATGAAGTCTCCTGTGACCAAAATATTGAGTTGTGTGGTTATGCCTTATGGCCTTGGTAGTTGAGACACTGAGATGTGGTTTTATGTGTTGTAATGGGAATTCTCGTTTGTGTACATGCTGAGTTTCTGAGGACTGCATCTTGGAGGCCTTTGAGGTTTGGGTAAGTTGCATGTGAGCACCAATGCATATGAGGGTGTGTGTGTCTGGTCTCTTGTAAGTGTGTGTGTCTTTCCTCCCGTGACGTGTGTGTGTATTTAGATCACACACATCTGTATTAATCTGTTTTCAAAATTAAGTGGCTGTCTGTGTACATGAGGCAATTGCTACTTTGCCGTAGGATGGCTATATCCACCAAGCTAGATGCAGGGATAGCTGTAAGGTTGCCCATTCATGGTTGCAGTGCATTATGGGGGGAGGGTGTTTTGCAGCCGGATGATGGATGGGTGCTTAGTGGAATGTACCACTAGCCTCTCCAGGAATGCTGCCCAGTGTGTAATCCAGTTGACCTTTGAGCAGCAATTGTTCTGAATGCTGTAATAGTCTAAACTAGAGCTAGATAATGTGGCAGTGGTGTTCAACGTACCTCTTGTCTGTACAGATTTTCACAGACTGTCCAGATTTTTCCCTTCATTGTTGGTCCATTTTTCCTAAAATTGTGGTTTTATTGCAAAACTTTGGCAAGTCATTAAAGATAATCAAACCAGTTACTTTATATTGGGAAGATTTGTGGTTTAAACTCGTGGCAGGAGAGGATAGCCTGCACCCTTCGATGCTAGAAATTGCTGGTTTAAGACTTATTGTGTCTATTCTGAAGTGTCTTCATTCTGGCTTAAGCACTTGGGCTCCAAAACCAGCTGTTTTACATTAGGAAGGTTTGTGGTCTAGACTCTTATGGCAATAGTGAGGCCTGTACCCTTCTAAGCTAGCAATTGCTGGTGAATTGCTGCTTTTATTTGAACAGTGTTTTGCTGTTGTGACTGATTTTATGCACCTTGAATTTCTAGTGCTTCTGCATTTTATAGCCTAGGCTAGACTTACTGAATCTAGACTGGTATCACTTGAGCACTAAAACCAGCTTTTTGCCAATATATTGAAAGATCTGCAGCATCCATTGCTTTCAACTAATTGCAAGTGCCTGTTTTTGGTCTTGCATTGTACTTTTTAATTTGTATTTGCATTCTCTTGTCTGAATTGTCTGAACGGTTTGCCACCTTTTACTGCATACTGTACTAGCTCAGCTGTAGCATGGCCCAGTTCCAGGTTTGCTGCTTCTGTCTTTTGTAAAATCTGAGCATTAAATTCAAGCCCTCTTTGATATCTGGGTCCCATCTAATAGAGGGCAATTGGACTAGAGCTCAAGAGAGAGCATTCTTATTGGCTAGTTTGTTAAAGGTTATTTCTTTTATTTCAGCCCCATGTTTGTGCTTGTTTGCATATAGCACACCATCCTACTCTGCCACATAGCAGTGGTTACCATTAGTGGTTATAGAAACATTTTGCATGGTAAATTTTCCCTTAGCACTTTGTTTGTGGTCCTCCATAGGTTTTTTTGTGGCCCTAATCTACTGCCAGGTGGAATACTAAGCCTAGCCTCAGAGGTACCAACACACCCCTAACCCACTAGCCATTCCCAACCACTTTTTTTTTTCCTGACCATATAAATTCACTTAAACCTATGGATGGACAATTTCCCACAGTTTTTCAAGCCAGCTTGATTGACATAGCAACAGCCTCCTGTACAGACAGCCCTCTATTTGTAATCCACACAAACTCAATGTCTGAGTGAAAGAAAAGAGGAAAAATGGCATATATAGGGCAATACTAAAATCTGGAATTTTAAATCAAATGAATATTACAAGTACACCCAGGATTGAAAACAAATATAATAATGTTCCTTTATATATAACTACTTATAATGATTTGTATAAGAACATAGAATCAATAGTGAGAAAAAACTGGAATATGCTGGCAAATGAAAGAACTTGGAAACAATTTTTTCAGGGATCAATAAAATTTGTTTATAGAAAAAGTTCATCATTCAAAAATTTATTTGAACATAAAGGAAGGATGGACAAATGTATTAATAGGATCAAAGGAAATTTTAAATGTGGAAAATGTACCGTATGTAGCCATATAAAATGTACAGATATGGAGGTGATGGTAAATGGTTGCAAAATCAATATAAATGGGCATTACAATTGCTATACATCGAATGTTGTGTATTTGGCCTTATGTCAACAATGTAAAGCTTTTTATGTAGGAAAAACTAATAGGCATTATGGAGAACGAATAAAAGAACATCTTTTAGATATACAACATCGTAAAACTACAAATGCTTTAGCTAGGCATGTTATTGATAATGTACATCATAAATTTATGTTTTGTGTTATTAATCAAATTAAATGATCAGCAAGGGAAAATTATTAAATATCATTTAGATATGGAAGAGTTAAGATGGCAACTTCAATTGAATTCATACAATCCACCAGGGTTGAATGAATATTTAACCATTATGCCACTATTAAGGATAAACAAAATAAATGGCACATAGCATGTACATGTGGGTTTATTATGGTCACTATTTATTGATTGGTATAAATATGTTCTATATGGGTACATGCAATAATTTGTATAATATTATATTTATTGTATTGTGTGATTTTATATTATAATTATGTACATATATTTCATAATCGGGTATTAAATCAACATATTATACATCCAATTAGGACTATATTTGATATAATACTTATAAGATATGGTTGTTTAGTTATATTAGTTTTAATTTATATATAGAAGTATCACCATGACTTGTTAGTAATATTTAGGTAGTTATAAGTTTTAACTGTAATTATATTGTGTTGAGATATATATATATATATATATATATATATATATATATATATATATATATATATATATATATATAATATGTAAAGTAACATAGTTATAAGTTTTAACTGTAATTATATTGTTTATATATATATATATATATATATATGTAAAGTAACATATAATTGCAACGTTTTAGGATATGCTTAAGCTTTTAAATGTAAATAAGTTATACAATTCATTGATGTTTTTGGAGCAGATTTTAATGTAAACCACTATTTTATAAGTTAAAGTTGGTATCCCTTTAAAGAATGAAATAGAATGGAAAAAGGGAATTGATATCAATTAAGTAATTTACAACATCTAAAACAGTATAAAAATGTGGTGGAAAAACTGTTTGTATTCTGATGAAGTTCGTAGGAACGAACGAAACCTAGGTAAATAAAGGACTTTTCAGTGTGGTACGTTGTGGTGGTGTTCCAGAAATTTGTAGCAGTTTTGCCTAGCAGTGAAGGTTAGTCTTGTAATAGCTGTTATCTCCTTATTGGCGTTGCTTCCATCTCGCTGTCCAGGGAGAGAAGTTTTTTGTGTTCGTTTTGGTCAGTCTGAGATGCAGCTATATTTGAATCCATGCTGTCTCTCACACCAGTCAGTGCATTTGACAGTGAGCGGGTTGTCTGCATGCACCCCTTGCCTCCTACTCCACCCAAACCCACATCACATATACCCACTTATGTGGAGGTTATCACCAGAAACGTACCTAAACATCAGAGACCTCCCAAACACAAACATGCTACGCATGATACGTTCTCTGCAGAATGCAATGCACCTAATAGCTCACAAGCCAGTGCCTTGGCTGTCAAGCCCTTAAGGCACAAACACAAAACTAAATATTAGCCATAGGTGATTCCATTGTTATACATGCATATGTCCCACTCACCTGGCTGGATAAGGAAAAGGTCAGTCAGCTGTCTCAGGTGCCAGGATACGCCATGTCACACATGTACTCTGGTCTCAACAGGTACTGTTATGACTCCGTCATAGTCCATGTTGGTTTGAACGACCTTGAGACTATCTCTCTGGACTACATGAAGAGAGACATGACTGAGTGCTCAGACTTTGCATCTCAGGCAGGTATGTCCCTAGCCTTCAGCAGCATTTTACCTTCACCTAGAATGACGCCTCAGTACAAACAGAAAATGACTGACTTCAGTAATTGGCTTAGATACTGGATCCCCTTAGAATTACACCAGAAATTGCCAGCCTGGGGTGACATAATAGACCTTAGTTTTGCCAGAGATGGTCTTCATATGTCACCCCTGGGAGTCTGGCTACTGGCTTAGGCTTTTTCCATGTCCATAGTGCCATTTTTAGGCAGTGTCTCAAGGACAAAATTCCTGAAACTCTCATCTAAAAACAACCTCGATGTTATGCTGTTAACGTTAGGAGTCTTGACAACTGCACTCACTGGAAGCAATCCTCACCTTGGAAGATGCAGACATTTGTGCAGCCATGGAGACCTGGTTCAAGGCTGTGGACAGCACTTCAGCCATGCCTGGTTACTACACCTTCCACACGTTCAGACCACAAACTGAAGGTGTGAAAACTAAAGGAAGCAGTGCATCAATATTCATAAAGATAAGTACACCTCCAGATTGGTTACAGTTTGATTTCCTGGAGATACGTTGGGTGCAATTAACTGTTGGTAGGACACCTATTCAAGTCATTGCCTGCTATAGGACTTCCTCCATGAATCAGGGCACACACTATATGCTTATTTGGATCTACTTGAGTCTATTGAGATGCATCTGAACACCATGGTTTTGGGTGACTTTAGCTAGCCATCCATTGACTGGGTAAATTACTCATGCTCAAACTCACTTGCCCAAAGGTTCCTTGACTTCGTTAACTCCATTGTGCTGGACCAGCTGGTTGATACTCCCACAAGCGGTGCCAACATCCTGGATCTGGTGCTTACCAATATGGGGCGCCACTGTAGCACACCCACTGTGAGGTATTCCCTGGTGAGATTTGACCACAAATCAGTCTTTCAAAGAAAAACTGTCTCACTGCCCCCCCCCCCCCCCCCCAGCAGTAACTATAAATTAAAAAAACTTCTCCAAAGCAGAATATAACCTCTTACAGGACGGTATAAATAACTTCACTGCACCCCCCACCCTCAGATGGAACTGACAAGTTCTATACCAGTTCTTTATACAAACACCTGTGTAACTGCATTGACTCTGCCTTACCTGATGGGGAAAAAAACAAGATCCTCAAGGAAGAGCAAACCTGCCTGGTAGACCACTGCCATTAACAGGATTTACAATAAGAGGAAGTGAGCCCTAAACTGGAAACGCTCCCTCTTATTAAACGAGCAAATAAGACTTGTGCAGTCCTCAAAGCAAACTGAATCAAAATAGTCTACCTCAACTAAGGACAACTATAAGGTGTTCTTTAGTTACATCCATAACCTAAAATGAAAGGCCCAGATTTGTGCTGAACTAGTAGTCAATACCACATATACTGAGCCTAAACCTGTTGGCCAACAGGTTTTGTAAAAACTTCACTCTCCTGTCCCTGCCATATGTACCCCATGACATCCCTACCACCTGTTCCCTGTTCCCTATCTTGCATCTCTAAAGAGCAGGTTGTAAACACCCTCTCCAAGGCCAAAAACACCGCATCTATGGGACCTGTTAACATCCCAGGCTGCATCCTATGTGGGCTCCAACAAGAAAAGGTAACACAATCGGGTGCTCTCCGTCTAAGCACCGGCTTCATCCCAGCTGAATGGAAAACTTCCAGTTATTCTCTTGCACAAAGGTGGTGCTTCCACTGACCCCAGGAACTATAGACCTATTAGCCTGACTAGCCTATTCTGCAAGACTATGGTGCGAATCATCATGGCCCTCATCAACAAAGATCTAGGTCATCTCCAAACACTTGACCCTACTCAGTTTGGATTTATCAAATAGAGTTCATGCCTGTTAAACCTGGTGGACTTTTTCAAGATGGTCACCAAGGGAAAATCTGTGCATACAACGTACCTAGACTTAGCCAAGGCATTTGACACTATCCCCCACTTGGGCATCATTGACACTCACCCAGCTAGGTATCAACTCTTGTATTGTTAGATGGGTCACTAACTGGCTCACTGATAGAACCAGAACCCATATAGTTAAAATAGGGGAGTCCACCTCAAACTGCAGACCTGTAACCAGTGGTGTTCCACAGGGATCCGTACTGGGACCTCTACTGTTTGGAATCAATTCCTCTGAAGTACAATCAAAAACTAGGTCTGTGGCTGACAAAGTTTGCTGATGACTGCAAACTGGGAGTGGTCATAGAATCTCCAAATGATCATCCCACAAAAGGGTCTTATACAAGCAAATAATTGGTGCCAAAATCATGGCCTTACTCAATGCAATAAATGTATTATCATCCCTTTGGGGTAAGAGCAATGTTCCTGCTAACTACCACATGAATAGCAACACCTTAAGTATGCACTCAGTGGTCAGAGACCTGGGCACACAGGTTGATAGCAACCTTATTTTGACCACCATGTCTCCGCAGTGGTAAGAAGGGCATTCTGTATTGCTCATCTCATAAGTAAGGGCATTGCCTCCCGAAAAAAATAAGTTATAACCTTGTACTCTTCCTCATCAGACCAATAATTGAGTACAATGCCCATTTTGGTATGTACCTTTCCAAGCACCTGCACCGATTGGAGAGATCAGAAAGATGCCTCTGAAAGAGAATTCAAGGTCTTCAGCAGCAAAGGGAATTCAAGGTCTTCAGCAGCTATGTGGATCATCTGAAATCACTGTCACTTTATTATTTTTCATACAGACTACTTGGTGGTGATCTCTCCCCTTGCATACAAGGCAATCTCTGTTCCTGCTTTATTGGAAATGCTGCATATCTAAGTCAAATGGTGCACGGGTTACTCACTTTAAAGACCTTAACCTATTATGCAACATTAATAGAACCTGCTGGAGAGAGAGATTTGTCTCTGAGGTTACCACACCTTTGGGACTGCCACTTTGTCAAACAGAGCACCTCAGTGGCCCTCTTCAAATGCAGTAAAGAAGATTGGATGGGTAACCTGTAAATTCACCCCTGGGGGTTCCACCTAGGTCCCTCTCGCTGGTGGCAGTAGGTGCTCCTTGTGTAAATGAGGGTAGAACTTGGCTAGGCTTGTAATGACCCTAGGGCCACTAGCCTAGCAACTTCCTATGATCCTTTTAAAAGTTAGAAAATAATGACTGATATTTGAGTTTGACTTCATACCCTTTAGAAAATTCATGCTTGCACAAAACCTGTTCTATGAATTTTTTAGCTTGTAAGAGAAATATTTAAAAATTGTCCATATTTTTTGGCCTTTGTCCCCCATTATTTATGGCTTTTGTCCAGATTTCTTTAAGAGGTTGAGAGCTATGCTTTTCAGTGCACAAACTTGTTGCTCCTTCAGTAGTGTGGGGCAGTGCTAGTACGTGATATCCCAAAGCTGTTCTGTTTTAAGAACTTCAAAGATATAGCACTAATTGTTTACTATGTTCTTTAAAAGGACTTTAAAAATTTTCTGTGTAATTAGTATTTTGGATAAGATGAGCATTGAGATCAACATTCCTTCCATAGAAAAGAATAACTTCATTATTGTTTTTATAGTGTCTAAAATATTTTTATAATTGTTATTTGTTTTTCTATCCTATGTAAGAGGAACCCATAAATATTTAATTTCTTTGCTGTTCTATTTAAATTCCCCATTAGGCATGGCTAAGATAGGGGTCTGAGTGTAGCAGATTCTGGTTAGTTTTTTTGAGAGGAATTTACTATCCAACTTGATCCAGTCAGTTTAAGTGATGAAAAACTTTTAATCTGATGTCAATCTTCATCTAGTCTGTATTTGTGGGTATACAGTTCCAATCCAGCCGATATATAGATCGCATCAGCCAACAAATATCTTTGTCACAGTGGTAGGGGCTGCCACCAAGAAAGAACTAGCAGAGGAAAGTTCTATTATACATCCCTCCAACCTGAGAGTCTAGGGCAATGGACAGATTTGAGAAGCAGGTTTATGCATCAGCTTCTCTATCAGGTCTTTGAATTTTTTGGCACACTTTACCAGATTTCAAAGGGATCTGGTCACGGAACTGTCTGATACACTGGTGGGAGCAGTTGCTGAGGTAGTCCAAGAAAAAGTGGCCTTCCAGGTAGCTACCCTGGAGTCCATTTCAAATTCATTCATGAGGCTCATTGTGTATGCATCTGAGGGGGTGACCAGGTCAGCAGGTTCAGGTGTTGCTGTACGATGACGCATTTGGATGCACCTGTGCGAGTTTGCAGAACCATTCATGGTTTTCTTCATCAATGCTCCCTTTGGATCCTCATTGTTTGGACCAAAATTAAAGGAAACTCTTATCCATGTGTGAAAAGGATGAAAAGACTGTCTGCTGTGGGTGTACATTTTTCCACTCAAAGATCCTACTCCAGGAATCAAAGGAGTGGTAAGATGTGGTTCAGGAAGTCCCAGAAGTCTTTCCAGGACACAAGTGGTATGGATTCCCTTTGGGGAAGATGGAGTTAAATCAAAGACACTGTCCCAGAGGCAGAGGTGGTCTGCAGAATTGGGGTTCCAGAAGCTTTGTCTCTGGTCAACCCTACCAGCGCTCCTGAAAGGGGGCCCAGTTGCTTACCTCTGGGGGCAGCCTGGGGATGATTTTCCTTGCACCCAAATGCCTGCTGACGCAGAACCACTGATGCTTGGGTGCTAAGCATCATTTGCAGAGGTTATCTTTATCTGAGAACCCCAGCAAAAACTCCTTTATGATCCACCCAGTCAGAGAGATCGAGCAGCATAAGATAAAGCTGCTAGAAAGAGTCATCCAAGTCGTCCCACCAGACCAATTAGGATCCAGGTTTTACTCTGCATTCTTTTTAGTGCCAAAGAAAACTGGGGACTGGCGACCGATTTTGGATCTCAGTATTCTGAACAAATGTGTCCCACAGTCAAAATTCTGGATGGTCATGGTTGTCAGTTCTCCCCTTCTTAGAGGAAAATGGATGGGCTCTGTTGAATTTTAGGATGCATATTACCACATAAAGATGGACAAACACTCAAAGTTTCTCCACTTCTGGTTAGGAGCCAGTCATTGTCAATTCAGAGTGCTGCCCTTTGGTCTCACCATAGCCCCAAGGTGTTCATCAAATGTATGGCAGTGGTCACAGCACATGAGGCTGCATGGATTCCGTGTGATTCCTTACCTAGATGACTGGCTACTCACTGCTTCCACCAGGCATCTATTACTACAAACTACTGACTTTGTTCTGGAACTATCAGCAATTGGGCATCATGGTCAGTTTTGTGAAGTTGGAACTTAACTCCTCCTTCAGGATATGGAATTCATTGGAGCTCATCTCTATATACTTGTCTGGCATCTCTCTTCCCTTCCACAGGCTGCACAAAATACAATCACAGGTTTGCCCCCTCCTTTGCTGAAACAAAATTCCAGCTCAACAGATTCTGCAGGCAATGGGCTCTTTGGCAGCAGCAATCACATTGGGTTCCAATGGCAAGATTTCACATGAGACTTCTCCAATGGCTACTTGAGAACCAATGGTCTATTTTAACCCACCCTGAGAGTCATTTGGTCCTCGTTATCCAGCTGATACAAAAACAACTTAATCTGGTGGATGCAATTCTAGAAGATTCTTCTAGGCTGCCCCATTGGCCTTGGTCTGTGGGGGGGGGGCAGTGGGGCAGCCTAGATTCTTCTAGGCTGCCCCATTGACCCCCCCTCAGACCAAGGCCATAGTGACCACAGATGCGTCCCAGATGGGGCGGGTAGCATTATCTCGGGAAGACAGTCCAAGGCACATGGTCCCTCTCTGGGCCTAATCTGCATATTAATGTTCTAGAGCTAAGGGAAGTGCTCCTGGCATGGCAAATGTTTCATCCTGCCTTACCTTTTGAGACAATAGCTATGCAAATGTTTCATCCTGCCTTACCTCTTGGGACAATAGCTATTCAATCAGACATGCCCATGGTCTGGTACATCAACAAACGGGGGAATACAGTCCTATCTACTGTCAAGAAGCCTTTAGAGTGTGGCAGTGGGCTTTAACTTCCAACGTTTTCTGATAGTTCCAGGGGAGTTCAAACATGATTGCGGACAAACTGAGCAGATGCATCCTCATGCCTCACTAGTGGTCTCTGAACTCTGGAGTAGTGAAGATCTTTCTTTGCTGGCGTCAGCCTTGCTGCAACCTGTTTGCCTCACCTCTGAACAAGTGCAGAAGCTACTTTGCCCTAATTCCCCCTCAGGGGAAGTCTCCCAGATATACCCTTCTCCATGATTGTTCCCCGGGTCTCCTTTATGCCTTTCTTCCCTTCCCTCTGATCCCTTTTTTCTCAAGAAAGCAGCTCAGTTGAGAAGCAAAGTGATGCTCATTGCACCTTACTGGCCTCGACAGATATGGTTTCCCTTCCTCTGGCCTCATGTACTTTGCAACCCATGGATTCTGGACCCAGTTCCAGACCTTCTGTCCTATCCTCGGGGACTAGTTCACCCAATCTTCAGACTGTCAAGCTAACTGCTTGGTTTCTCGTATTTCGTTGGTAGTCAGGCATGATGAAATTCCTTCTCCTGTATGACGCATTGTTGGCATCCCATAAACAATCCACCAGGAATCTCTGCTATAGTAAATAGAGATTTTCTGCTTTGGGTTTGATAATGGTTTGGACCCTTTTTCAGTGCCAGTAGAATAAGTTCTAAAGTTTCTAGCTACCATTTTTGATAAAGGAGCTTCTACAATTAAGGTCATCTTAGCAGCTATTTCAAATTTCAATAACTGTATTGGTGACCAGCCTTTAATCTCCCACCGGCTTTGTAAAGTTTTTCTTAAAGGCACCAACCGTTTAAAGCCCCCTTTCAAGGATCTGCTAATGCCATAGGACTTAACTGTTTACTGCACTCTTTCTTTACCCCTATTTCAATCTGCAGCGATCTGTGACTTGAGTCTCTGAATTACAGGCTCTATGTTCTAAAGTCCCTTATTTAGATTTTCCATAAAGACAGAGTATCACTCAGAACAAAGCCGTCCTTTCTTCCTAAAGTGATTTCTGAGACCAGTATCAATCAGCCCATAGACTTGTCTGTATTCTTCCCAAATTTTTCTAATAAAATAGAATACTGCCTGCACCTTCTGGATGTGCACAGACACTTATATTGGAACTAAACAGTTTAGACAATCAAACTTTCTTTGTGTCCTTTGCAAGTGCAGCCTTGGGCAAACCTGCGTCTAAGGTTACTCTGTCTAGATTAAGAGATTGCATTTCCTTCATTTACACAAGATAAATTATGTCTCATGTCAGTGAAGGCACATTCTACCAGATCTGTGGTGATTTCAGCTGTTTTTCATTCTAAAGCTTCTATGTCAGATATTTGCACAGCTGCCACTTGGTCTAAACCCGCATACTTTTATTACTCATTACAAATTAGACATGGTCTCCAGGGGGAGAGCCTCCTTTGGTTCTATGGTTGTCAGGAATATTTTTCCTTAGGGCCACCCAGGATCTAATTTAGCTGGGGACTTTGTCCCACAAGTCAAGAATAGATGATCGACAACGTAAGATAAAGAAGTTATGTCTTACCATAATGTCCCATCTGTGTTGTCGATCTGCATCTATTCTTGCGTGCCTCCCACCTACTCCCCACCTTTGGATTTCTGGTGGAGCAACATCCTGTCCTGGGTTTTTATTGCTGTTGGGGATACCTTGGACAAGGTTTCTGACTGGAGTGAGAGTGCCTTCTTTAGTATGAATGCAAACTCTGAGGTAATGTGGAGAGGGGCATTGTGGGTAGACTAGCTGCTTGATAGATTTTTTTTTGACTGGAGCTATATATCGGCCGGATCAGTTCCGAGGGTTGGAACCATATACACACAAGTCAAGAATAGATGAAGATTGACAACACGGATGGAATGTTATGGTAAGACATACCTTCTTTCTTTGCATCATAAGCAAGTATATTGGGCAAAAATTAATCATTCAAAAATTCCCATCGGAAGATCTCAAAAGGCCACTTCAAGATGTCAGCAGAGCAGTATCATTTCTACAATGAAAGAGTTCCAGAAATAAAAATTATCCTTAAAAATAAACAATATGGATATAAAGCTAGATTATATATGAGAGAATGGCAACAAATTGTTTGGACGCCTAAAAACAATGATCCCAAAACAAAATGCTCCTATAGATTGTATAGAAACTAGCTAAAAGACGCTTAGACTGGGGGAGCAAGAGAATCCCACAGAACATTTGCTAAAACAAAGTAACTTGCTGCTTGATGAAGTTGAATGATCCAGAAAAATGTGAAGAAATAATTTATGAAAAATAAGGTGTCTGAGAAAATAATTTCCTTACACGCTGGATTCTAAAACCAATAAACCTTCAAGAGGACTTTTATGATATACAGAGAGCATATAGGTCTCTCACAATGCATCTAACTAAGAAAGGAGTCCCTCCTAGCTCTGTTCTAAATTATGTCCCATCTGGGTTAACAGCTTATCAAAATTTCCTGAACAAATCCTTTGAAAATTGAGAGCTGAAGCATCAGATTTGATGATGCCTATTCACTAAAAGTAATAGGAAAAAAAGAATACTTGCGTACCATTGATAAGGGCTGTAAAAATACAGCAGATTAAGAATCTTTCAGAATGAATACGTACTTCTGATTATTTGGAAGGTAATTTTTCCTTCCTTAAAATGAAAAAAGATCAGAAAACTTCAAGAAGAAATGGACTGGAGCCATACAAACATCTGGATGGAACATGGTTTGCTCTCTTTTCTTGCTTTTGATGGGGAAGGTAAACTCATCTCTTACTGGTGTTACTGAAGTGCAGAGAGTATACCCTGTGCAAAAGATCCAGATGGTGACTTTCCAGAGTCATGTGTGTTGGGGAACACAAGTGACACTTTTTTGGCACATCACCTTCTAGGATCTGCAGAAGAGGTTCCATCAGTTTCCTATGGGTAGATATAATATTCAGTAATAAATATAACTTTTTGGAGTCTCTTCTGTGTCCCAGAGAGTTTTGAAGGCTTCTTGCTGTAGTGACGACCTTGAAGAAAGAACTTCATGCTATTTGAGATGGCTAATTAGTTTCTGATGGCTCTGCCTAAGGAATGCTTGGTAGTATCTGTGATTTGGATTCTCCCATGGTTGCAGACCCTGCAGAACTCTCAACTTGAAGTAGTTTGTGATCCTGAGGATTGCATTTATTAGAATGGAGTTGTGCACTTGATGCTTGTTTCTGCCTGTAGACCGGGCCCAGGAGGTCTTGTTTCTGGCATGTGATGACGACGTAAGAAAGGTTAAGGCAGAGACTTTATCATAGTCTTAATAGCAACCATGATGTTTACATGTCATGCCGTGGAATGTCAGTTTTACAGTGTACCCTTAGCAACATATAACATGTTAAAATGATCACTGGAACGAAAGCTACAATACTGTATTGCTAAATAGAAAAAAAGCAAGGGAGTGCTTTTTAATGATGAAGAAAACAGTGCACTTTTGGTTTCAGTTTCGCACAGTAAAATATGCCTCCTCATACTACTATTGATATGTTTTATCAGCAGGTACACTTATTTTTTTGGGGGGGCGGGTACCAGTTAATCCCAAACTAGGGCTATCTAGTTACTGGAAAGTGCTTAACATTTCGTGGAATTTGGCATTTTAGGTAAGAGCATTAATTTACTATAACTTGAATTTCCTCAGTTCAGTTTGCTTATTGATTGTTGTACAGTTAAGATTTTGCAGATAATAGAAACACCAAATATAGTGAAATAATGCTAATATCTGGAAAATGCATTTAAAATCTTGAGTAAAATTTGCTCATTTCTTTTTATGAAAACAGAATTGCACTTTTAAGTACCATAAATCTAAATCTGTGCCCATGATTATCACCGGCATATCTTTTTTTTTTTTTTTTTTTTTTTTGAAGGTTTATGCATTTCCATGCTGGTTTGTTGTAATATTTACCGATTTGCATATGAGTTTGTGCATCCGGAAACTGCAGTAGAATCTTTGCATCTATACTAGCGTGTTGTACTTGTGTATGTGAACAAGTCTGCATATGCACAAATTCATAGATATACATAGATGTACTTGGCATATTCTGATTTTCAAGCAGTTATCCCAAGAGAACTCAGTTTATAGACTAATGCACATTCCAAGTTAAGTCTTGCAAAGTTTGTATAACCTTGGTCCCTAGGCAGAGGGAGCAAGCTATGTTAAAGAATGTATAGCTAAGTTTAGGTAGCCATTATATGGAGAGGTATGCATTTTAAAGGGAAGTGTGTTGTACAAAAGGAGCTGTGGGTAGCCTAAACTTTTATTCTTTATTCCTCTTCTGATTTTGAGTAAATACTTGGCATCATAATAAACGAACATTTTTTGGTGAAATAAAAATAACGTAAGTAATGATTGATATTTAAAATGATTTATTTAAATAGACTAATGGATCACCTTTCATAGAATCGGACTGAAATATTCAAAACTCATAGCCAGTCAAATGTCACTCATAGCCAGTCAAATGTCTTTGTGTTTCTTCAGTTTTATATAGAAGAATGTGCATATGCGTCCGTGCTGTTATGAAGTATAAACTGTGACCAAGCTATTATGAAATATTAACTACAAAATGATAGTTGAATGCACATTGTCAAAAATGTACTGCAAGCTTCTTTATCAGTGTTAAGAGAAGTAAACTCTAAATCCTCAGCGGAGAATGAATTCTTATACAGTTAGTTAAAAAGGTACATTGGGAAGGGAAATTCAGTGCTGAAGACTACAGCCTAATTTTTTAATATGACTAAAGCTATGGAGTGTGTGTTATAATTTGTGGTGGATAATAAAGGCTCATGGAATTTCAAGGTCTAAATCTTACTTGCATATTCTGTGTTTGAAGGCCTAGATAAGTTTCTGCTGTACTAGCAGACATGCATTACCCAACACTTTGTGCACATTTCTGCTGTGTTAAACATTGTAGACATATTTGCATAGTAAAGATGAAACACAGCAGCCAGGCTTTACCTACAAATGTTAGATGCTTTCATTCTGCAAGGTCAGAGTTTACATAACAATGCCATATATTGATAAATCTGCTTTAGTAGATGGCTTTCTTATCTAGAAAAAGCCGGTTCTTATCAGCATTGTAAAATGCTTAAATGATTCTGGCCTGCTTAACCTCTGCAGTAGTTTTCTGTACAAAATAGTGTAGTGTGACAGCACTTGTCTTAGAAATGCCTGCAAATATTGGATGAAAATATCTTATGGTAATGAGACCAGAATGCATACAGGAATTCCCTGAGGCATTGTATTGGTACAGTACCTCGCAGGCCAGTCTGTACAGAAGTGGGTGTGCCCTCTGTTATTGACAGGTGAAATGGGCATGTCATGATATGGAAAAGAAGCATGATCAGCCATGCAGATTTCAGCGTAACATCATACATACCTGCAAGTATTTTTTTTTCTAAGTTTTTGCAGGGGACAAGCCCCCCCTGCATCCCTCTTCGCAAATGAAATATACCACCTCTGCGATTGCACTGCATTGAGGAAAAGGATAAACTACAAATAGGCAATGAATATTCATGCAAACATCAGTATGAATATTATTAAATTTTCTAAGACATCACCGATTGTTGGATGATGGGCAGGGTTTAGGCAGGACTTGCTACCGTGCATCCTGTGAGGTTCTATTCTAATCAAAGCCCTCCCTGTATAGTAATGCGTAACTCTACAACCTGGTTTGCTGCTTCTGGCCTCCCATACTTAGTTTACATTATGGGAAAGAGCAGTTCTTTGCATGGTCACAAACAAAATGCTTTCTGCATTGGCAGATTGCTGTGAATACTTCCTTACTAGTTCAATAAAACAGAATGAGGAAATGTAAAATGCAGCAAGTTATGAATATCAAAATTATCATGGATATGCATAATCCCAGAGAACACTTGCTTTCCGTGACCATGATTGATGCTATACATTACCCTTTTTCCTACAGTTTAATAAAGGCAGTAATAACAGCAACAACAAAAACTATGTAGACAGTGGTCTGCCATTAGCTTAGCAGTATAGCTTTAAGATGTTAATGAGTAACACTATCTACATTTGCATAACACATTCATGCTCATGGGCTGCACATGGTAGTTTGCACTTATCTAGGTAAGATACATGATGCAACCTTGAATGTCTCATACTGGGTCAGAAGAAATATCTGAAACTGCGGCTGACACTTAGAAAGGGAGTGATAAGTTTTGGTGAGTTTGACATAGATCTATGTGGCTATACAGTTGAGTGTGTGGCTTTCTGGAATGTCATCTGATTTGATGGCCTAAAAATGTCCACAGAAGAGTACATGGCTATCACAGTTGGGAACTGACTGAAAATTGAAATGATAGTGTATAGCAATCATTTCTGTTAGGATTTTATTTCCCCATCACTTCATAGGTGAAAATATATCCACAGATGTGGATGCAGTGTTACTCCTACAATTCACACTACAAACTTGCTCAATGCTCAAATGAAAAA
>NC_056742.1:346257800-346265300 GCF_019279795.1 Protopterus annectens
AAAAAGTGAGAAATGCAGAAAGAAGATGCTACTTAGCGATTCGCACATTGTGTGTCTCTATTGCTTGGGCCCCCTTCATCTAAGAGAGTCATGCTCCATCTGCCATGGTTTCAACTGTAGGGCATTGATGGAGCATAAAAATAAGCTTATTTTAAAAGGCCTGCTTAAGACCCCTTTCTCTGAGGTTATATCACCCGAATCTTCAAAATCTGGAAAATTGGACAAACACAAAAAGTGACCTTCGGAGCAGAGATTATCCTTGGAGCCGATACAGAAAGCTCCCATACTGTCTACTACAAAATAAGTGTCTGAGCAGAACACACAGCTTGGATCCAAGGCATATTTGGAGCAGCAAGAACATTAGGCTCTGAAGTCGACCTTACCTACTGATTTCAGATATAGGAGCCGATCACCTTCCATGGAACCAGTACACACTCTGCTCCATTCACCATTTTTAGCAAGATTCACGTCCCCTACCCCCTCTACTCAGTCCAGCAGGAGTCTGTCAGATGAAGATGTGGATAGGGTGGTGGAGAGACCTGCTTTAGCCAAATTCTTGTTAGATCCATGCCTAAAGGCAACCTATCAGATACAGCCTTCCCCCTCGGCACTTGCTCCTCCTCCAATCCGTTCCTCAGTTTCAGAGCTGGAAGATTCTGATATCCAGCTTGTCTGTATTGGGTCCGGAACTTACCGCTTCTTTCCGGTATCTGCCTTGAGTGTTTCTGCCCAATCGGAGCAGGAGACCTCTGGGAGCTGACACACTCTGGTCAGGTCCAGGGTGCTGGTTTTGATCTCACCAGATCTTACCCTGCCTCTCCAGGCCAATGAGTTCAGCTCCTACCTCTGCTTTGAAGCTTCCGTCTTCTGTTGTGGAGGTTCCATTGGCTTCGACAATTCGCTTGTCGGATCTGGGGAGTTCTTTGAAGCGGGGGAGGACTGCCTTTAAAGTTTTGAGGAGGGTTCTGACTACCTCTCAGTCCAAGACACAGTCTCCCTTGGATCGTCCTCCCAGCTCTGGCCAGGTGTCTGTCTTCTTACCTATCCTCTTCACTTGCCCGCAGAGACCCTAAGCCTCAGGATATTCAGCAGCGGACACCTTTCTCTTCTGAAACCTCCCCAGAATATCCCACTGAGGAGGTCCCTTGGAAGACGACATGCAAGAGGAATATCTCTACTCCCCAGAGGAATTGGTCACATCTGATACTGACCTCAATGAAGCAAAAGGGACCTCAGTCAGCAGATAAATGACAAATGGGTGCAGGACATACTATCCAGAGGATATATCATTCCCTTCTCCTTCCCCGTTCCTGTAAACAAGTTGGTTTTAGACATTCCACTCATTCAATTAGAAATTTCAAAAGTTGCCAAGAAAAGGAATTATCGAAAAAGTCCCCACAGAGAGGATCCGGAACTTACTCAAGATTCTTTTTAGTTCCAAAGAAAACAGGGGACTTGGAGACCCATTCTGGATCTCAGTATTCTAAACAAATCTGTAAAAAAATAGACCAAGTTCTGGATGGTGACACTGCAGTCGATACTTCATTCCTGGAGAAAGAAAACTAGATGTGCTCTATAGACCTTCAGGATGCGTACTACCACATTCTGATGGAGAGGTGATCCAGAGGGTTCTTGAGCTTCTGGGTAGGAGCTAGTCACTATCAGTTTTGAGCTGTGCCCTTTGGTGTGACTACAGCCACCAGAATGTTCACCAAGTGTATGGCAGCAGTAGTGGCTCACCTGAGATAGAGGATCCAGTGTTTCCATATCTGGATGACTGGGTCTTAACCGCCCTGACCAGGCATCTTCTGCTACAAGCCAGGAGCTACACCTTTCAGCTATGCTCCTCCCTAGGTATTACCATAAGCTATGAGAAATCTGCTCTAGAACCATGTTAAAACTTAATTTTCATAGGAGCAGAAATAAACATGACTACGCTAGTAGCAAAACTTACGATCTCCAGCATATTATGTAAGACTTAAAAACCTCAGCTTTGGCCGGCTAAGGACTTGCTGTATTCAACTGGACGTATAAGAGAATTTATCTGCTCTTTTTTTTTTTTCAAAAAAATACAGTATTTAAATTGATTTTAACTGTGTGGAAGGAATATTAACTGAACTGGAAGTTAGTCAGTGTTTGCTGACCTTTGTTATTTGCTAGTAATTACAGGTGTGGGGGTAGTCACATTCTTTGATTTCCTGTCCTTGCCTATTTAAGTGGTACAGTGTGAAATATTTTCTGCTTAAAAACCTCAGCTTTGGCTGGCTAAGGACTTACTGTATTCAACTGGACATATAAGAGAATTTAAGTACCTTTATCTGCTCTTTTTTTTTCAAAAAAATACAGTATTTAAATTGGTTTTAACTGTGTGGAAGGAATATTAACTGAACTGGAAGTTTTGACTTTGCTCTTCAGTTAGTCCCACCCACCCTCCCTATTTTTGTCTTAGTGGCCTTGGAACTGCCCGCCCCTCTTGTAAATTTGTGTTTGGATACTCCTTCTGGGCCCATCTCATTTGCTCACTCAACTGAGTGCAGTGAGATCATATTCTGATTTCAGGCACTCCTACTGTGTGCAAAGAGAGCATGTGGGAAACAGAAAAAAAAATTTAAGCTTGTTTCCTGCCTTTCCTGTTAAGTGGTATAGACTATTTGTAGGCTTCTGAGCCCCCAAGCCCTTCTGTGTTGGAGGGAAGCCTTCTAGCTTAGTTTTTGTTTTTCTTCTTATAACTAGCCAGTTTTATAGTTTCAGCACTCAAATCTGTTTTTTTGATCTCAGCACTTATTCAGAAAAAAAAAATTTCATCTGCTTTTACTGTACTTGTGTTTCTACCTACTTTTTTTATTTTTGCATCATCTTAAAAGTACTCAGTTGTATTTATTACTGCTTGGTGTAACTCATTCTAAGCCATTTGGTTTAATTGCATCTGCTTTTACTGTACTTGTGTTTCTACCTACTTTTTTTACTTTTGCATCATATTAAAAGTACTCAGTTGTATTTATTACTGCTTGGTGTAACTCATTCTAAGCCTTTTGGTTTAAACACTTGGGCTTCAGACGAGGTGGTTTGCACTGAGAGGGTTTGTGGTCTGCACTGTAGTGGCAGAACAGGTAGCTTACATCCTTCTAGGTTGGGAACTGCTGATTGAGGGCTCAGTGTCTGTTATTCTAAAAGTGTTAATTCTGGTTTAAGCACTTGGGCTTTCAGGCCAGTTATTTTACATTAAGAGGGTAAGTGGTCTGCACTCTTGTGGGAGGAGAGGCTGGACTCTGCCCTTCTGAGCTGGGAATTTCTGGTTAAAGGCTTATAGTGCATGCATATCTGAACTGCTTCTTACTGAAGTTGGTGCGCCTTGTTTGCTGTGGCATAGACTGGATTCGGGCCTGCTGGATCTAGCTTTGTTTGTGTAACTTGAGTACTAATCCAGGCATTCTCTAAAGTATTCAATTGTATTTATTAATGCTTGGTAGTAACTTGATTAAAGTGTAGCTATCATTCTAAGTCTTTTAGATTAAGCACTTGGGCTTCAGACCAGTTGTTATACATTAGGAAGGTTTGTGGCATGCACTGTGGTGGCAGGACAGGTAGCTTTCATCCTTCTAAGTTGGGAACTGCTGATTGAGAGCCCAGTGTCTGTTATTCTTAAAGTGTATTAGTTCTGGTTTAAGCACTTGGGCTTCAGGCCAGTTATTTTACATTAAGAAGGTTTGTGGTCTGCACTCTTGTGGGAGAAGAGGCTGGACTCTGCCCTTCTGAGCTGGGAATTTCTGGTTAAAGGTTTATAGTGCCTGAATATTTGAACTGTATCTTACTGAAATTGGTACACCTTGTTTGCTGTAACATAGACTAGATCCAGGCCTGCTGAATCTTGCTTTGTTTATATGCTTGTTGTTTGTTTGCTTGTTATTTCCCTGGAACGCTAATTCCACCTAATACACGGCTTCTCGGCACTTCTGTGGATCACTAGTGATATCTGCCTTGCTTACTGTACTTATTTCCTTGTTTCACTTGAAAGAAAGTTACTGTTTGTCGTTTTTGCATTTGTTACCTGTAACACATTGCACTTAAGTTACCTGGCACTTGCTCACTAAAGCAATTATATAAGTCTGCACTAAAAATTAAAAGCACTACACCCTCACTCCCCACTGGCCCTGGTTTTCAATTATTAAGGAATTCCCAATATTCTAGCATGTCCAAAGGTGAGTTGTCAATCTCCTCTCTGGTCCAGCTGGTGAATCTGGGAATCTTGAGGCAATGTTACAACTGCCTCATGTACACAGACAACCCTCTCATCCTCCCAACAAGTTCCAACACATGTGAGAGATGCAACCATATAGCCAAACTATAGCCATATAAGCTCTCTCAACTCAGTACTGGCATAACCAGTCAGGAGGAGAAGGAAACCACACTCACTACAATTCCAGTCTCACATAGACCTACCATGACAGCAAACCAAACACATAATCACACAAAAACATACTCGGAGGCTCTAAAGATCTGCCGAAGCAGCAGAGACCTCCAAAGCAGACACCCAAGCAGCCGCTACCCCAAAACAAAACACGTGCAACACATATTTCACAAAGCCAGTGTGTCGAACAGTCACAGCCCTTAAGACTAAACAACACACCTGATACACTTGTAATAGGTGACTCTATCGTCAGGCACACTGACGTCCCGCTCACCAGGCAGAACAAGGAGAGGGTCACGGTGAGCAGCCTGTCGGGCGCTAGGATCCACCACATAACACAAGCACTCAGGTCACTCCAAGGCAAGTACAAATATGACTCATTGTCGATGCTGGTGTGAATGACCTGAGACGTACCTCCTGGACTACATGAAGAGACATAAAAGAGCTCTCTGAGCATGTAGCCCAGGCCGGTATGATCCTGACCTTGAGTAGCATCTTACCCTCACCAAGAATGATGCCGCAATATGAAGACAAGATGATCAATTTCAACAATTGGCTTAAGTACTGGTGTCATTCAAAGGGGATCCAATGCCTGTCAGCTTGGGATGATATGCTCGACGAGCCACGATGCTTCGCTAGGGATGGCTTGCACCTGTCACCCCTGGGCTTTCGGATATTGGCAAAGGCTCTTGCTACCCCCATAGTGCTTTTTTTAGGCAAGGCTCAAAAGACAAACACACCTCCATAGGCATCACAAGGGATAAGAAACTAAGAGTAATGCTACTCAATGCCAGAAGTCTAAACCTCAAGATGCACGCACTCGAAACTCTCCTTAGCATGGAGAACATCGATATCTGTGCAGTAACAGAAACCTGGTTCAGGGCTCCCGAGAGCACCCCAGCACTACCAGGTTATACCTCATACCATGCTTTTCGGCCCCAAAACTTGGACCGAACCACAAAAGGAGGGGGAGTATCGATATTCAACAAAGATACCCACACCTCCAGGTTGGTGGCAAAGCACGAAGCATCAGAGACTATCCATGTGCAACTAACAGTGGGTAAAACTGCCTTCCAGTTTATAGCCTGCTACAGACCACCCTTCCAAACCCAGGAACCCCACTCGGCCTTCCTGAGAACACTGGAAAATATGAAGTTCTCTCCAAACACCATTATATTGGGCGACTTCAACTACCTAAACATAGACTGGGAGCATTACTCTAGCTCCAACACCCTAGCCCAAAGGTTCCTAGAATTTATAAACTCAAATGCTATGGAACAACTTGTTACCACTCCCACAAGAGTGGAAAACATACTGGACCTGATCATCACCAACATGGGGACTTTATGCTCCAGACCAGAAGTGTATCCCTCACTGGTAAGATCAGACCATAAACTAATCTCACTGGATATTCACATCCCAATCCCACCCCCTGCCCAGAAAACCACAGTGAAAAACTTCTCTAAAGCAAATTTCACACTCCTCAAAACTGAGGTGGAATCCTTCACAGCCTCCGGGCCTGTGGAAAATACGGCCCAGACCGCAGAATCCTTTATAAACGCATTCTATGAACACCTTCAGGAATGCATGGATCATGTGATCCCAAATAAAACCAAGACCCAATCCTCCAAAGGCAGATGTCCTGTCTGGTGGACCCCAGCCATAAACAAACTATACAATAGAAGGAGGAAGCTACTAAATGATAGAGCAAAATCCCAAAAAGGGAAGGCATCACTGATCAGTATTAGCAAAAAACTACGGGCACACATAAAATTGTCTAAGGCCAGCTTCGAGAGAAAAATTGAACAGGACACTAAGGATATCACAAGGCTTTCTTTAGTTATGTTAGGAACCTGGGTGGTAATTCCCAGATATGCTCAGAATTAGTCCAAAATGGCAAAAAATACACCGAACCCACAGACATTGCCAACATCCTAGCTGACAGGTTCAGCGCAAACCCCCCCCCCCCCTCCCCACCAAAAGGGCAAATATCTATCCCAGCAGAGTGCTGCCCCCCTAACATCTCAGATGCTCAGGTAAGAGCCGCCCTCTCCAAAGCAAAAAACAGCATCAATGGGACCCAGACAGTGTCCCGGGCTGCGTCCTACATGAACTCCAAGAAGAGCTAAACCCAAACATAAAACTACTGTCAGCCTTACTACAGGATATGTGCCCAAAGAGTGGCGTACAGCAACAGTGGTCCCTCTCCATAAAGGTGGTGCCTCAACGGATCCTGGAAACTATCACCCCATAAGCCTGACTAGCTTGGTCTGCAAAGCTATGGAAAGGATCATCATGGACCTCATAAATAAAGATATTGGGGACCTACAAACACTGGATCCTACCGAGTTCGGCTTTAAGGGCAGATCCTGCCTCTTAAAGTTGGTTGATTTCTTTGAAACAGTCACCAAGGCCATTGACGAGGGGAAGGTGGTCCACACAGCCTACCTGGACCTTGCAAAAGCCTTCGCTACAATACCCCACTCGGGCATTATAGATAAGCTCACCAGCTTAAATATAAACCCCTATGTCACTAGATGGATTGCTAATTGGCTCAAGGACAGAACCCACATGGTTAGAATTGCTGGAGCCATGTCAGACTCCAAACCAGTTACAAGTGGTGTCCCACAAGGCTCAGTCCTGGGACCTCTCTTGTTCGGTATATATTTCTCGGAGGTACAGGCCAACACGGAAGGACTGTGGCTGACCAAGTTCGCAGATGACTGCAAACTGGGCGCCATAATCGACTCTCCAGCCGACACAAGCATCCTCCAAAAGGGCCTCATAGAAACAGACAACTGGTGCCAGAGCCATGGCCTCAAGCTAAATGCCAAAAGTGTATAGTCATCCCCTTTGGCAAAAACAAAGTGCCCACAAATTACCACATAGGTGGTAATCCATTAAGTACAGAAGTAGTAATTAGGGACCTGGGGACTCAAGTTGATAGCAATCTCTCATTTGACAACCACGTGGCCAAAGTGGTTAGAAAAACATTTTATATAGCCCACCTAATCATGAAAGGATTCACATCTAGATCAGGGGACGTCATCGTGCTTCTTTACTCATCCCTCATCAGGCCCATAATTGAGTAC